>NC_053026.1:28547750-28797408 GCF_003073215.2 Triticum urartu
AAGCTTCCAAACCTGACCTGGTGGCCAGGGGCGTAGCTTTCAATCTGCTCCAGATGGCCAAGCGAATTGGCCCGCAGTGCAAAGCCGCCGAACACAAAGATCTGTCCAGGGAGGAAAGTCTCACCCTGGATTGCATCGCTATCGATGATAGTAGGAGCCATCAAACCTAAGGCACTACAAAAAAATACACTTCCGTGATGATACGTGTTTGTCACAGTAGGTCGTTTTTTTGTGATGCATGTACATCCATGACAAATTTATGACAGAATCAAGATAGTCATACCTGTGCTGTCGTAGAAGTGCTCCATGACATTACCAAAATTATCATCACGGAAGTGTCCACTTCCATGACAATAAATCGCGCGTCACAAAAGTGCTTTCGTCAAGGGTGACCGACACGTGGCATCCACCGTAACGGAATGCCGTTAAGCTATCGGATCGGGTTTTGGATCCGATACCCCGTTAACAGCCCCGACCAATGGGGATTTTCCACGTGTAAAATCATCATTGGCTGGAGGAGACACGTGTCAACTCATCCAATGGGCGAGACGCGCCTATATTATGTTGACACGTGGACCGGCCCATCAAGTTTAAATGGGCCAGCCCAACTGAAGGCCCATAAGATTTTGCGGACCATAATGGGCCGGCCCAGCTAAAGGCCCACGAGATTTTGCGGACCATAATGGGCTGGCCCAGGTAAAGGCCTACAAGATTTTTTTGTGCCATAATGGGCCGGCCCAGGTAAAGCCTACAAGATTCTTGCGGGTCATAATGGGTCGGCACAGCTAAAGGCCCACGAGATTTCGCCGACATTAACGAGCCGGCCCAGCTGTAGGCCCACAAGATTTTGTGGACCCTAGTAGGTCGGCCCATTAACTACCTGCCATTTTTTGGGCCAAATGTCGACCCATATTTGATCCGGTCCATTAATGGCCTGCCACGCTCCGGGCCTAATAGTGGCCCATATGAGATCCGGCCCGTTAAAGGCCTACCACGTTCTGGGCCAAATTACGGCGCAGATCAGGTCCAGCCCTTTAAGAGGTTTTGGGCTCAATTATGGCCCGTATCAGATTCGGCCCGTCAACTGGACACTATGCTTTTGGGCCCACTTGCTAAAGGCCCACTTAGTAATTCGGCCTGATATTAGTTTTTGCCCGTTAAGGGCCCGTTTAACATTTCGGCCCTATATTAATTTCAGCCTGTTAAAAGGCTGTCATATAGTTGGGCCTAACTACGGCCCAGTTTGCATCCGGCCTGCTCGCAGCCGATATCTGATTGGGCCAAACAAGGACCGAGACAATTTTTTGGCCTATTAAAAGCCCGTGATTTGATTCGCACAATCATGGGCCGGGGTTCATTTCGGGCTGCTGCCGGCCCGTGAGCTGATCGGCATGTTTTAGGCCCAACCTACATCGTGATTGCATGACGGCCCGATTATGTACCGTTATTTTACGGTTTGGCTGGTTTACTGTGAAGACATGATATATATACAGTAAAATAACTGCAGCATCATGAATAAAAAAACCTATACTATACAATAAAGAAATTATGGCATATTACATCCACTGGGCATCAAAATTCGCCACTATGATAATAAAGCACAAGCAGACAGCAGATTACCTACACTGGGCATCAAAGATCGCCACCAGTGCAAATAAAAACGCCGACAAAATAATATACAAAACCGACAGCACTTAAATAGAGTTCAAGAAAGGTTAGCCCTGCTGGGGAGCTGCAGCGCAAGCAGCTGAGCAAGATGATGAGACTGCGCTTGTTCAACACTTATATCTTCCTCACTCTGAAAGATAAACAAGCAGACAGATGACAGGTTTTGCACATAAAAGTATCAGTGCTGACAATTCATCACATTTCTTACTGACGAATAAAGTGACATAGTTTAAATTTGCATTAACACAATATGGTATTGTTCAGGTCAAGACATGGCAGGAAATGACATTGTGAAGGAGTTGGCAGCTTCACGACACCACTGGATTACAGATCAAGAACTCATAAGTATCAATGGTTAGTGTGCTGTCAATTTATACCATTTCAGATTGGCAAATAAAGAGACGGTTTAAATAATAGTAGAATGATATGACATTGTTCATAGTTAAGACATTGCAGAATATGACATTGTGTTGTAGTGGGTAGGTTCACCACACCACTGGATTACAAATGAAGAACAGAAGCATACATGCAGTGCAAAAGAATATCACTTGCTCTGTATAGTTTAATTTACATGGTATGAAGAAGGAACTTGGTTGTACAACTGAAAACTTAAATTGAGAAAGGACGAACTTTTGTTTATGAACTAAATATAATAAACTTTAAACAAGCAATTTGATGCAAACACCAAAAATAAACAGCTGTTGCAGTCATGCCTAACCAAATATATACAACAAAGTTTGAAGGCTTGAGATGGACAAACTTACATTATTGGTGAAGACAGGCTCTATAAAGGCCTTGTCCATGTTGATGGGGGGGCAATTCAAGAAGTTTACCACAGAATCTTCTTCAAAAGCATTGCCTTTATTCTACATTTTGTTAAGAGTAAATATAGATGTGATAATATACGAAAAAATGGAGAATATTTAAGATAAGATGAAGAGTGATGCTACATAACCAAGTAGCTATAAATGTAAGTGCAGCGATACAGGCAAAAGGTACAGCCAAGAGCAATGCACAGCTAATCTTCTTCAGTACCAACCTTATGGTAAGAGTAAATATAGATATGATGTGTAGAAAATGGAGGGCAAAGGAAAATAAGCTGCCGAGTGATGGTACATGAACACCTACCTGTCATTATAAGTACACTGATAAAGGACAGCATGTACTTATAAGAACAATGCAGAGCTAAAAAAACATTGGCATTGGATATATTCTACACTAATGTAACCATTCATACAGATCAGATAATTTGGAGCGAACAATTGATAAAAACATTGGCATTGGATATATTCTACACTAATGTAAGCATTTGAGTGGAAGAACATGGTACGATGACAGATTGAATATGTATTGATAATGGATGGGCATGGCATATCGACATATATGATGAGTAAACTAAGCAGATGGCGGTGCAACAAAGTAGAAGAAATGCAAGACAACATATGCAAGATACGTACAATCAATAAAACCTTGCCAAATTAGAACAGGCACCTTGATGGGTGAACAGGACAGGCCATCTGCCTTTGACTCCTCGAGGTTAGAAAAGTCATTAGGATGATATTCTGAACAAGAATCAACAGGTGGGGAGCGTACGAGTTTCATTGCTTCCAGAATGGCACTCAATGCCTTGGTGCCAATTTTGTAAGTCATTGCAGTGTTCCATAATATTCTTCTGATGCGCGGATTCTAATATTCACTGTAATTGCGTATGATATCTGAGAACCATGAAAACATAAATAGTTGTGAGATTATCTTTGTAATGCAGATGATATTCTAATATAGGGGCACCCCTGTAAACACTTGTGTGCTATCACTGGATTCTGATGAGAGAGCTCATGTGTGCTGTAATATGGTGTGTGCATTTATATAATCTGGCACAAGTACACAAAAAATAGGCTTCAGAAGTAAGGATAGCTGCCAGATGATAGGTTCATAATATACTGTATAGAGAGTTTATTGCCAAACCATGATAACAAGAGCACACAGCAACTAGGCAGATCACAGTGTACATAACAGGGGTACACCATAACCAGGATATATAAATCGGGAAAGTGGAACTGGCTGGAAATTACGGTGTTGTATTGCCGCTAGTAATTGAAAGCCTATCGATCACGTACAAGCCAGCTCTATCGGCTGTTAGACTGCAGATGTCCCTACTCCCCTTCCTGACAAGGAACATACTGTGCTTCCCATACAGAACACCGCACGGGCCGCCGGCCGAACCACCGGCCCCACCGCCTGTGTTCCTCCGCCACCCCCACCCCCGCCCCCACCCGCGTCGAGTTTTCTTTGTTCGACGATGCCCCACCACCGCCCGCCAAAACCACCGTCCCCACCCGAGCCCCTTCGATCGCACCGGTGAACTCCGTCGAGCTCTGAAAAACCGACTGACCCAATTTTGAAATTTAGTCTAATGTGATTTAACTAGTGTGGAATATAAAAGGGGAAAACCATGAGCATTGCGAGTATGGTGTTGAGCGTTCCATGGCGGATCTGAAGGTGTAAACTGGACAAAGGCAACTTCGCAACCAAGACAAGAAATCAGAGTAAAGAAGTGGCGATCTATTTTCTTGCTGTGATAAATAAGTTGAGCAGATACGAAAGAGTACCGCCTCTGGTGAGGCGCCGTGTATGCATCTGCTGAGAATTTGACGGTGCTGCGGTAGCGATGTTGTCGGCGGCGTGGAAGCAGATCTAGGAGGGTAGACGGTGGCGGCGGGGCGCGGTGGACGAGACGGTCGTAGGAGCGGCGTCGGCAAGGTGGACGACGGCGGGGATGAAGCGAGAGGACTGGATGCAAGGATCCTGGTCCAAAGCCGTGGATGAGAGAGGTCGATCTCTCGTAATGGATAGCGGCGTCGGGGTATCAGCTCTGGCATGGTGGAGGAGGACGGCGGTGGATGGGGTGGCGGACGGCAGCTGACGGAGGAGGGTGGGGTGGAGAGGGTGTTTTGGCGCCCACGGAGCACGAATGGGGGAAAGGGAGGTAGAGAGGAAGGGGGAACCATGTATTCAGGGTGCTCTTGTCTCAAATGCGAGGAAATTTACAAACTTAGCCCCCGTTTCAAATTTCTACTACATCACAGCAACACTAGTCAGTTGGGGATAGGACGGTAATCTTGCATACACCGAATATTTGCCGACGAGAGTTTGTTTTTGGCGCCCACCGTGTATGAATATGAATCGGGGAGGAAGTCGATTTTGGCCGAGGACACACTGTGTTTTGGCGCCCACCGTGTATGAATCCGGGTGAGAGGCGGTTACGTCACGTTTGGGTGAAATTACAAACCTACCCCTATCGAAACCTATAGAAATCCAGCATATAGGCTTTGCGTGGCAGGGATAGGCAGTAGTGATTTCCATCTCGCAGATTTTGATTTCGATCGGTTACTGCGACTTTCCCCGCTTCGTTCAAATTTTGCAGAGTGCACGTTTACCATGCCAACTCAATTCGAATCCCGTTCGTATTCTTTTTTTCGGGCGGGATCCATTTTCAATTGGAATTACATTCTATATACATCATTTTTTATATATACTTTCAAAAGCACAACACCATTTATACATAAATATGGTTTACAAATGGCATGATCCCAGATTCATAAGGTTGTATCCATCAATTTGGATTTTCAAATATTTGAAACCATTTTATGTTCAAATCCAATGTATGCATTCCTCGCTAACTGTCTCCAATTAATGTGTGTTTCATGCGGGTTTTTTTTACTTCTCAAACATGTATAATGTGTTTCACACATGCAACATATAGTGTAATCCTGTTTAGACATTAATTGCATATAAACCATGCATTGTTTGTAATTGAAGAATCTATGGATCACCAATATTGATAAACTATATAACATTACACGTGTGCCCAAATTCAAATGAATATGCATGTTTGATACACCAATTTGCGTTATGATATTATCGATGTTGTGATCTCTAGTTTAAATATTTGAATCCCCTTTAATCCAGATATTCGTCTCATATAGCTATCACTCATGCTTATATAGGACTATCTCTCTGGACCTATACGCGTTCATCATCTCTCAGGTATCTCTCGTGCTACCTGTATGTCGACAATGATCTTTTCTCTTCGTAACACACTGATGGTACTCTCTCCCTCGACCTTCATCACTCTATCTCTCTCTAAGTATATCTCGCTCCCTGCTATGTGTCTCTAACTATGATTCTCCATGTGGAATCTCTTTCTCTCACACAAACACAAAACTTTGTCTCCCGGGGTCTCATTTCTCTCTACTATTCCCATGTGTGCCACTTGCACACCCCTCATACAGAGATGTCTTTCGCTCCTTAGATATGAGAACCTATGACTCTTCCTCTTCAATATCTCTTTCTCACACACAAACACAAACTCTGTCTCCCAGGGTCTCATATTTCTCCATTGTTCTCTTGTATGTCGCTCACACACACCCTCTCTCCCTAGAGATATCTTGCGTTCCCTCATATGTCTCTCTAGCTATCACTCTCGTTGTGAAATATCTTTCTCTCTCGCAGACACAAAACTCCATCTCTCTGGATCTCATTTCTCTCTGATATCTGTTTGTATGTGACTCACATGCACCCTCTCTCTATCTCTCTCACACCCACACACATAACCCCGGCCTTCTGATCCACTATACTCCTATCTCTAACACACACTAGCTAGCATCTTTATCTTTCTATTTATCTGTTTCTCCATCAACCTTCTTTCTCGCCCTCACTCTTGATTCCTATCACGCACACTACATATGTTTCTCTATACATGCAGTCAAGTGCCCTCTCACACACACATATATAACTTCACCCTTTGAACAACCCGACGGTCATCTCCAACACCCAAACTAGCGGATGTCCCTCTAGCTAGCATCTCCATCTCTTTATCTATTTGTAGTTTCTCCGTCAACATTTCTTTCTCGCACGGAGTCTTGCTTCCTATCACCCACACTATATATGTCTCTCCATACATATGCATTTATAGGTTGGTCTCTTTTGCACAATCGTTGCGCCTCACTCCCTCTACTCGCCATAGATGCATGCTCCAGCCCACGCCACTATCTCTTAAAGACAAAAACACATGCTCAATTGTCAGGACTTCTTCCATGCATTCTCACATGCATGCATATTGTCATACCGATCCGTCTCTCCCATGTCGTTGATCTTATGACTTATGTCTTCTTTCTTTTATCTCGATCATGCGCGCGCGCACACACACATCCCATGTATACATGTATACCTCTCACACATGCACGTTCAAGGTCTCTATGTCTCCATATGTAGTTAATTACCCTCAATCCTAACGCCACATCGAATCGTTCTCCTCTTTTGTGCACATAACTTTCGCCTGGATGGGTAAAACACGCACTCACACTTAACAATCTCCTTCTAGCTACCACCCCCCCCGCCTCTCAATCTTCCCCTATATCCCTGAAACCAATAAGACCATCTATTAGTTTAATTGCCGCCTACATGCACCATTGATATATAGTAGTCTTCCTCGGTGTCTCTCGAACAAACACGTTCTTTCAAAGTCGACTCCTCTCACACGCACACACCTTCTCTTCCCTCTCTACGGGCATTTTCTCTCTCGCACCCCATCTTTGGTGGCCTCTGCCATACACATCACCTCTCTATGATGAAAGCCATGGACACTTAAATTACATCCGCCACAGAGGACCCCGCGACACACACACACACACGCACGCACCCCCCCCCAACACACACACACTAAGACTCCATCTCTCTCTCTGACTCTCTCTCACACACACACACAAACACACACACACACAAGCACGCACGCCACCCCCCCACACGCACGCACACACACTAAGACTCCATCTCTCTCCCTCTCTCTCTCACACACACAAACTAAGACTCCATCTCTCTCTCTCTCTCTCACACACACACCCCACACACACTAAGACTCCATCTCACACACACATGCTCTAGGCGGAGCATTTGTTCCTACCACCCTTCATCCAACCTTACCCGTATGATGAACAATCAGCTTTATTTACTTGCATAACATGGACAAATTCCACTTTACTTTAGTAGTCAGCAAACTTATCATCTGTACCCTTATAAAAACGAGTTGGTGGTGATGGTGTGCCTGCCATCTTGTAATACAGACCGTATGATCTATAACTGAGGATAGAAAGCAAACTATGATAATTTTACAAAAGATACCCGCACCTCTCTCCACATCATTATCTCCCGCAACCTCATTGCTTAGCAACTAAAAAAGGAATAAGTCTCTGGAACAATCTAGCATGCATGGTAGCCGCTGCCGCCTGCCAATGCCGTCCATCCCCATGCCTCCGCCCATTCCGACTACCAATCACCACCACACTCCACTCCTCCTCGCCTTATCTCTCATCTTTCATTTTTTCGATGACATTCTCGAGATACCAGTTTTCTGATAAAATTCTCGAGATATCATTAGTTTTTACACGTGGGATTACTCCTGCATGGGTCAATCACAACAGGTGTTCTGTAAAAAAATGCATATTGATATTCCGTGCAATGCACGAGAATCTTGCTTGTAATTATATAACGCAAATCACGAGCAGGAAGTGACATTTTTTTTACACAACCACGTTAACATGGCCACGTAAATCACTGCTAAAGTAAATACCATTCTACTTATATCCTGATGCAAAAGGTTGAGTACATGTCCGAAGAGTAGAGTCGCACACACGCACTCTGTCTCTCAAAATCTCTCTCTCACACACACCAGTTACGTGACGCCCACTTAAGCAGACACGTATGTTACAATTTGTGCACCCGCGGGAACACGTGATGCTGCGCATTTATTTAAGCCGGAAGGCGAACCCAAATAATAGCTACATTCGTTCCCCTCCCGCCGCCTCTTCTCTGGTCGCCGTCGCCCGGTAGCCATGGGTCGGCCGAAGGTAACAACATACGGCATACTCCCGCCGGAGCGGCGCTTTAATATGGAAATTTTAGTGGCCATGAATGCATCTTTTTGTGCTAGAACTCCTATATAAGGGTTGACCGGTCGCTTCCCGCAGACGTGCGCGGGCGGTGGAAGAGGAAGGAGAAGGGAAGCGGGTTGTGGAGTAATTTTTTTTACCACAATTTCCTAGGAAACCGAGTGCAATAATTGAGTAGTTTTGCAAAATACCAGTACTACACCTGAAACGGTTCAAAACCTATACTCCCTTGCCAGTGCGCGCTACCCGCGTGAAACGGTCAGCGTCGCCCTAGAGCGTCACTGCCGCATTAATGCCCGGCCAGAGCGGAGGTGACCACTCACTAGCACCGGCTTTCAAGTGGCGCGACGGCCGAGAGAGCGCCGCTTTCCGGTGCACGCAACTGCTCCGTGTCAAGACTGGCCATAGGCCCTGTTTGGATCTATGGGTTAGAGTTAGTTTGAGCTAGATGGGGCTCAAATAGCCCTAAACTATCCAAGCATGAGGGTTTAAATTGGATCAAGTTGCACCGAACCCACCAAAAAAAACTATCCCACCCATGAGGGTTTAAACTAGAGATAGTTCTCATTGGGACCACTGAAAAATCACGTTTCTCTCTCCATGAAGTGCATTTATTGTCAATCTAACCCTGTCACCCAAACACCTCTTTGGCTATAGTTAGTTCAGGGTTATTCATTAGTTAGTCTAACCTCTAGCTAAGTTAGAGTATCAAACAGGAGCAGTATAGGACATGCAAGTTGCTCAAAGCATACAGGCAAATTCGTACGTGAAAGGATTTTTTTCTTTTTGAAAACGGAACGTGAAAGGAATTTTTTTAGAATGCTCTTGGCATGTCGCTAACATGTGATAGTTAACCGACCTCAA
This sequence comes from Triticum urartu, assembly GCF_003073215.2. Lineage (NCBI taxonomy): Eukaryota > Viridiplantae > Streptophyta > Magnoliopsida > Poales > Poaceae > Triticum > Triticum urartu. The sequence continues at coordinate 28,557,230 of NC_053026.1, forward strand.
TAGACGGCAGAAACGCCAGCCCGCCGCACTTTGATAGAGACGAGGAGGGAGAAGCGATACAGGCTGCTGGATTACTAGAGATAGGTGTCGCACGGAAGCCAAGAAATATGGTGATAGCGTCGGTTAGCCATGTACTAGTATGATGTAACTACACTTGGCTGCCGTGTTTCGTACTCTTCCAGTCCACTGTGGAGATGATTGGTTAATTTTATATCGCTGAATAATATTAAATATTATGAGTGCAGACGCTCCACCACGAGGTTCCTTGCTCCTTCTCGGTCGTCTGGAATCTATGTTCTTCCACTCTATTTTTTTACGTGAGCTTTGTTCATCCTTTTGCCAACACGCGAGACATCTAGCATCAAGGTGCACGTGTTATGCAAGGATCGTTCCATCTATATGAAGAACACGTGGGCCTGGAACTACGAGACGAACATGTACCCAGGAGTGGACGTACGAACCTGAGTAATGTAGCGCAGTAAGTGAAGTAGAAAGGCACAAATCGTATGAACATGCGTGGCATATAGGGTGTGTTTGGTTGCGTTCTCGTCTCAGCATAGTTGTTCCCTCTTCAGGCATGCTCAACTCAACACCCCTCTTCATGCATGCTCTCTTCATGCATGCTTCTAGTGTATTTGTGCTAAACTAGTGTGGACTCATGCACCCTCCATAGACTCTACCAAACACCCAAAAGTAGGTCGAGAAGGGAACTCTTGGGCGGCATTTGTCTCTTACTACGTACTACCACTAAATGTTGTACGTGCAATGCACGGTGATGTTATGGAGTACGTGCCTAAGTACTCTACTACTACTATATTAGTTGGAGGCACATATTAACTTTTATATTTGTTTACGTGTATGCCCCGAGACCTTCCAACTAGATGTGTCTTTGTCTCCATTTTTTTGCGGAAAACGTGTCTTTGTCTCCAGGTCGCACTTTGTATCGTTCATACCACTAAGTACTACTACGTGTGGTCTCCGACCCAGAAGTGGAAGAAGTGGAGACGCTCTACCACGCTGTTTTTTTACGCTGGGCTCTACCACGCTGTTCATGTCCCACTCCTTTCGCTGACGTGTGGGACATCTAGCACGTGCCATGTTTGGCACCCTTCGTCGTAAGAGTTGAAACACTAGCATTCATCAGAAATAAAAATTAATTATAAATCGGCAGTGATACTATTTTTTTGCGAACCAATCAGCAGTGATACTATACCTCGATATCGGAAAGAATACTACTCCGTTCGCCAACATGTGGGACGTCGACCATCCTGGTCCACTTGCCATGCACGCAGAACTCCAAGGGAGTCACCCAGGTCGTCGAGCCGCAGTAACAATGACTAATGAGCCGTCAAATCACAGGCCTACTTCCCACTTTGAAGTTGCTTGGACGAAGGAACCATCATGACTTCGTTGAATTCCGCTTCTTGAAGAAAACTACTGTACCAACAGTACTGCTAGCAACAGTAGTTACTACAAAAGAGGCCTCCTTTCGTTCATAGGATAGGAATATGAAAATCATATGAAGTGAGATGACATGCATCTCAATTCCTATAGAGAAAGAGATGCCATTTGATGCTTAGGATAGGAATTTTTCCATTTAGTCTAGGCTAATGTACTGGTAATTTGCTCTAAAAACTACAGTAGTAACTAGTAGTACTGGCACATGCTCGTACTCAGACACACACACACACACACTAACTACTAGTACTACTACTTCTCACATGCTGGCCAGACGCCGTCGTTCTCCTTCCCGGCTTTGTCGGCGACACCCCACCGTGCTTGGATCTCCGCCGACCTCTCCGCAGCAGTGCGTGCGTCCTTTTCTTTCTTGTGGCGGCGGGCCTCTCTTTTCTTGAGTGCTTTCTGACTTTTCCGCTCCCTCTGTGCGGCTTTGGCCGCCTCTTGCTCTACCGCCCATTCGGCCTTGGCATCTTCAAATTCCTCCCACATAGTTGTGAGGTCGCGAGCGGCGATGAACTCGGCACGGCGGGATGCCATCGCTTCCCTACCATTTTGTGTGCAGTCGTGGGCGCCGAGGAACTCGGCGCGGCGGGATGCCATCGCTGCCGTACCGGTTAGTGTGCGGCGCGGTGGCATGAACGATGCTTGGTGAGAGCTCTGGGGTGGAGTGGCCGGACAACCGTATAGTGCATTGGTTTGTCAAGAGCTCAAGGACAGAAGACAAAGCAAATTTGGATTCCCCTTCAATCTTAGTCATTTATTACCGAGTAAAATGCATTGGCGGTCATCGAACTTGTCTTGGTAGCTCACTTTGATCATTGTATACGAGATATGGTGATTATACGGTCACTGGCTCAGCGTATAGCTCCGTATTTGTCTGGTTGACCAGTCAAACAGTCCGCATGCGCCTCATCAGCTCGTGTTCTTTATCTATCTACGCGGGCCTACCTGTCAATGGAGAAAGAAATACTGTAAAAACCAAAATTATGCTAGAGTCCGGACCGCTTCCGGAGCCCGCTCTCACCGCCCTGGCCCCTCAAGACGCTAGCTGCCCGCCGCATGCATGCATAGCAAGTAGTACTCCTTATGTGGAGGAGAGAAAGGCATTGACAAAGACAAGGAGTGGGCTCTGCAAGAGCCCGTCTCTACACGTGCTCCTAGGTATAAAAAAATAATTCTAAAAAAAGGCATAAAAACAATTGTGTCTTAAAAAAGAAAGGTAAAAAACATTTGAGAGGAAATAGATAGAGAGAAAGTGAGAAAAAGCTGTAACCTGGGCATTACATGAGGAAGGAGGGAGTGGTGCACATGCCAAGTTCACTGGGCTGCCGTGTTTCACACTCCTCCGTCGTAACAGTGGAGACAATAGCTTTCATCAAAAATAAACAATGAATACTCGTTTCTCGTCCTCTATATCGGAAAGAATACTTTCATTCGCCGACATGTGGGACGTCGACCATCCTGGTCCACCTACCATGCACAAAATTATCCTGGTCTACCCCGGTCGTATCGCAGGCCCAACCTTTCCCACTGTAAGTTGTTCGGACGAAGGAACCATCATGACTTCGTTGAATTCCGCTTCTTCAAGAAAACTTATTGTACCCGCAATACTGCTACCACACGCGAAGACTGGATGGCACTGTACCACGTCATATCACTGAAACCCACTAGGCCAAACTAGCCCGCCTAGGTCATCTATTTTGGAACGGAGGGAGTACGTCTCTGCACTGCTATGATTTTGTGTTGCACGTCATATCACTGAAACCCACTAGGCCAAACTAGCCCGCCTAGGTCATCGATCGCTAAGCCTACAATTTTAGGAGCTAGGGCTATTGGTCGATCGACGAGGGATAAGTATAAGCGTACCACGAGCTCATCAGCCCCAACGTTTCTCTTCGGTGAGTGTTTTGCAAGTACTATAGCTCGCACAGTAGCTAGCCTACTAACACCAAGAATCATCAAACAAGCCCTGCTGATATGATAAACAGTTCAAACTTACATCTAATCATGCCATATATTACATCAAAAGCTGGTGAGGATACATCTGTTTCCATAACTCGGAGAGGGTTCGCATGATTCACTATCAAACAAAAGTAGCAAGATCCGCCCACACAAGATAGTGCACTAGCCCTAAGATGGTTTGATAACACGCATCGTTATGGTAATTAAACAAAGGGCATTGCAAACTACCCTGAAGGATTAGCGCGACCAACTATTTCTTGTCATCGATCTCTCGGGCAATGACCACAACACGGACAGCGGCATGGGAATCGATTTCTGGGGCGATGTCCGCAGGACTGACCGCGACATCGGAATCGATCTCTGGGGCGATGTCCACAGGATGGACAGCGGCATCGGAATCGATCTCCGGGGCGATGCCAACAGGACGGGCCACGACATCGGAATCATCAAGGACGTCCACCGGCACCTGCACAACCCTAACATATTAGCAAGCACATTGCAAATAATCAAAAACCACAACTATGGTAATAAGCCAATATTTTTTACCTTGTGCAGCTCACCGGGGGATCTCATCCCTCCGGGGGCCATCTCCTCATCCTCGATGGGGGCCATCACCTTGCCAGGGGAATACTGCTTCTCAACGGCGACTATCTCCTCAAACTCGGTCTTAAGCCTCACATAGGTGGCAATCAGAGTTCCTGGGGTAGGCACGGTGGGGCCATTGTTGTTCTTCCAACTTTCTTTGAGGAGTTCGTCCGCCAACGTCCTCAACTCTTGGGCCAGTGCTTGTTTCTTGGAGTTCTTCATCTCCATGTGTTGGCCCGCCAACATGGTCAACTCGTTGGTCGGTGCTCGCTTCTTGGAGATCGCTGTCTCCAGTGTGTTGTCCGCCGGCAACTCTTTGCCTTCTGCTCCAGGATCCATCAATGAACTGACAAACAAAAAGCAATCGAAAGGAAACCACAATCACAATGAAAACGGGAAAAGAATAGGATGTGAGAATCGGTCGGTGCTTCGCAAAAAGAAGATTCTTGGAATGAAAATATAGCAGCATAACTGATTCGCCCACCTTTCCTTCGTTGGTACAGAAGAAAAATGGCAGAAGTGAGTAGCCTGGAGTGAGGTTTTCTTCAAGAAAGGGAAGAAAGGGCTTGAACGAGCGTTCCAGTGAAATGATGGTTGCTTCGTCCTGTCCAACTTGGAGGCCACCTTACCACTGCTGGTAAAGGTGTGTGTTTTGTGATATGATGGGTCATGACAGCCACACTGAGGTGACAGGTGAGTCTCGGCTGTAGCACCTCGCTGTGATTTGGTGGATGGCACGCGGGCCCGGATGCTTTGAAATGTCCCACATGTAGATAGAGCGGCTAGTCATATACTCCCTCCTTTCCGGTTTATAGGGCTCAATTCAAAAATTTCACCAACCAAGGTAGATGGTGAGTGGTGGAATCCTTTTTGTAATTTGCAAAAGCACCCAATTAATGCTCTTGTTTTCTTCAAAAATGTATGTTTACCAATGTATTAATTGCAATGCATGCATGCATTGGTTAATTTTCTCTTAATACCTGCACGCCATTATTTAATGCACCTTGGAATCTGAACTTGTGATGGGGAACAACCAAATTGAGCCTTATAAAATGAAAAAACTAAGATTTTGAGATAAGCCCTATAAACCGGAAAGGAGGGAGTAGGAGTGCTCAATATTGTGCACCGCGACCAAGGCGGAGAGGGAAAGCGAGAGAACTACGTAATTAATGCATGAGTTTAATTAGGGTAGTTTTGTAAAGTACGAGATACATTTCTCCAATCGCAAAATGCCTTGGTTCATGAGATTTGAGATTTGAGCCCTATAAACCGGAAGGGAGGGAGTACTGCACATGGTGTAGTCTAGTCACTTGTTGAAATCTCTAGAAAGGCAAATACTCCTTTCCGGTTTACAGGGCTATACTACTCCCTCCGTCTAGGTGTGTAAGTCATCTTATGAAAACCAAATACGTAGTCCCAAAACACTTAGGCGCGGTGCATTAACTTCTACCTTGTTTCTTGTTTCTTGACATATCAACCAATAAGAGATGAGAGGTGTGCATGCTTTTAATGACTTGCAATGGCTAGTTCATTGCGTGCAATGCTATTAATTAGCAAATAAACATTGGTGACCCCAGGAGGAAACGGTGCTAAGCGTGTGGACCTATGTAGAATGAGTATCAACCAATGGATAATGGAGTTTAATTGTTAAACAATAGCAATTTTGTCTCATGCAAGAGCCTGGCTAGTACTCCAAGGAACCGCACCACGCGAGCATTCGCAACTGCCACGTTTGGGTTGCGCTTGGCTCTTCTCCTCTTCGAGAAGACGAACAATGATGTTACTCCTACTTCTACAGTATTGAATCCACTGCTGCATGTCCGTCCACCTCGTGCGGGAGGGATAGCGTGTAACGAAAGCTTCTACTTACTGCTCCTGCCTTTGCGTCTATGACAGGTGGGCCCAACAGGTGGTTGGCCCTCCTGTCATGCAGCGAAAGGTAGGTGCAGTTAAGGCACCGGACCTCATTCTGTGAGGGAGAGGGCATTGTAGTAATCAAATTTCTCGGTCTTGTACGAGTTGATGAAGATAGGGGTTGCTTGCTTGCTAGGGTTTCTTGCTAGGGTTGCTCACTACATATATATAGGCCGGAGCCTCCGCGCTTGCTTGCTAGGGTTGCTCTATTCACACACTCTCATCCTCTCCAGATCTAAACAAGATAGGGGTAGTAACACTGTCTTTATCCCTTCAAAAAACACTGGCTTTCTATCCTCACCGCTGGTTACAGATCCGGACGTATCCCCCTCCGCCGGTGAAGGGGAGGAGGGGCAGTGTTTAGGCCGTCGTCGACAGCGAGGGAGGAGACCCACTGCCGGCCGCACCGTTATCTCTGGCCGAGCGCCGGCGCGGGAGGTCCTCCGATCCCTTCGTCGTTGCCTGTGGGCGGATCCGGCCTCCCGCCGCCCACCTATCCACATCCCGACGACTTTCAGGTATATCTTCGTTCGAAACCGCCTTAGCTCTACTTCCCCAACTCGCTACGTCGCTGCATGTGCACCATTTTCTACCTCTCAGCCCCTCTCGATCGGATGGTCCAGCGTCACATTTTTTTCTTCTATTGTTAGAGGTAAAGCTACTTCATGGAGTCGAATCTTGTACTACTTGGTTCAAACAAGAAATAAAGTGGGGTGGGGGAATTTAGTATGTACATCGGACTTGGTACAAACAGGAAGGAAAGGGGGTGAAATTAGTACAGACTGGTCATCCAACCGGTCTCTTGGTCGAAAAGGGAAATACAGGGGTAATGCTGTACACAGTGGTATGACCAGGACTAGATTTACTATCCACACATAGGAGTAGGTGGCTAGAGTGAACAAAAATGGGACCAACCCAGATATGTTCCTTGGATGTTTGTTTCTCGGGGCAACAAACTATGAATCACCACTTTATGCCCCTGTTTACGTACATGGTGCTGGACGGCTAGTGCACCCACTGTCTCATGCCCTTATACCAAATATTTAGGCTCCGTTCGGAATAAAGGGGCAGAAAACATAGGTCTTGATGAAAATAGAGGAATAGGAAAGGAATGTAGGTATAAAACTATTGAACAGCGAACCGGAGGAAACTCTCAAGAGAATGTGTTCGAATGGACTATGAAATGTACAGATTTGTTTTTTAGAGTAGCATGCTTGGCAGTATGAGATTCTATTTGTTTATTCAGCTGCACAGTGACTAGTCTTGTCCTCACCTCACGTACCACACATAGGTTGATTTTTTTATTCCGGCAACACAGCACAGCAACCTGTCTAACGCATGGCAGTGAGCGCCTGCCTCGGGCTTCCGCCCAAAAAATGAGCAGCGTGTGGATGTTTCTAATCCTATGGAATCAGTACTACCAGACCAGCTTTCCTATGAAACACTATTCACCTTTCCCGTGTTCCGAACGGTTGGATTGGAAAGAATACCGTAGGAATATGTTCCTACGAAAATCCTGCACCAAACCTGTGAACCGAACGCAGCCTTAGCTGTTCTTAATCTAATGTCCCTGGTAAAAATGAAGCCATGCCATTGTTATAAGCCATGACAAGTTTAGCCAAATGTTTTTGCCTGTAATTGTTTGAGACTCTGACTGTTTCCTCTGTGCCTTTTTGTGCAAACAGGGATATCCAATTCACCTGGTTGCTGTTGTGACCTTTTGGTGCACTGCACAAAACTCTTCTTAAAAGAAGTGACTTTTGTGCTATTTAACTGGAATGTCAGAATGGAACAGTTGGTTCATTTTGGTGGAACTGCACAAAGGGAGATCTGTGTTCCAATCCTCATCATCCATATTGGCGCCATAACCTTCCTTTAGGTAAGAATGATATTTAATGCATGTGTTCATCTCTATTTTCTGACTGCCATGAGAAAATAATGCTGTTTTTTACTAGTACACTTGTACTCCCTCACTGACAAAACCAATTCGGAATTAGAAGGCCAATCATGTACTTGGTTTCACCAAGTGGTGAGGAGAAAGAGAAACAGAGCATGAAGAGGAAGAAGAAGAAGAATAAACAGTGCCAAGGCGATCTTGCTGAAGCCAGAGGCCTCAAGTCGAGGCCATTCAAGGGCTCCGGCAATGACTACCTTACATGTGAGACGATCCTCCAGGGAGCCCTTCCACTTCTGCTGTCTCACTTAATTAATTAGGAGTACTTAAGTACCACTAATTTATTACTGCCTAATTTTCCTGTTGGAGTTAAACAAATCTTTAGTAGGACCCTATGCTGAATCATGTACGTGTGTATGTTTGTCTATGGACGTGAATCATGTGGTGGAGCAGGGAGGGAATATTATTAGTGTCATGACATAATAGTGCTATTGTTTTGCATGTCAATTTATTGCCATTGGTTCAATGAGGCGATGTTTTGCGTATTGTCCATCATGAATTTGATGCTACTGGTTGAGTAATATGCTAATGTCTTCCTATCCTTTCTCACTAAGATAATAAAGGTTTCACCTTGTTCCTACTTGTGCAAACAGGGATCATGTTGTGCCAATCATACATTAAATGGAACTACACAAGACAATACAATGAACTGTATCCCAGCCAGTGCTTTAACTCTGCTGGAAGTTCTTTATAATCTTTCGATATAATCTCAGCACTGGTAAACAAGAGTGATTTCAACCATACATTTGAAGTGCACAAAAATATATACTATTGTGTGATTCTAGTGAGTGCTTTATCATCAATAAGCTTTTTTTCTCAGGTTGGTATGGGTCTAAGGCCTTCATCCATATTAGTTTGCTGTCATCTCTATTTGTATCGTGCTACTGTCATGAGAAACTCCTTTATCTTTGCATGTTAAAGTGTTGCAACCTATGATAAATGGCAATCCTTTGAGTGTTGAGTTGAGCTAATTGGCACTGATTAAATAAACTAATACCTCTCTTTAAGCAAGACTACTATGTTGCTAACTTTACCAATTAAGATAATGAGGGTGCTTCTATTTGTTAGTGTATGTTGCATAAACTAGTCCCACTATTACAGTAATCTCACTCTCTCAATATATGTGCCAACAGGGATGCTCGATTTTGGTGGAACTGCACAAAAACTTTGGGTGCTTCATTGCCTCGACAGCTTTCATCCTTTCCTGTCAGTCGCTAAACTCCGCATGCTTTCTTCCTTTGCTGTCAGTCGCTTGGCTTATCTCGGCTTCCAGTCAAAGGAAATAGTAATTGATATGCTACCTCACACAGGTTGGTACTGGTCTTTATCCTGATTATTGTGCCTGTCATATGTATTGGTAATTTGGTATTGTGCTACTATTTGCCAATTTCATAAAGGAGTAATTTGGAGCCTGAACTCGCAGGCAAATCATTACATCGGGTGATTTTAGTAGAACTGCACAAAATGATCAGATGTTGACAAGAAGTGCCTAGCTATATTCATTCGAGTATCAACCGGCGTCAACCAATTGTCAAACTCCAAGTGTTAGGAGAGTGAACGCCAAAAATATTGCTTGGTGCATAGCCCAGAAAAACGCAGTCTAGTCTTTGGTCCCAACTTGTGCCTTTTGGTTATCGGCACATATGGTAGCGAACTATATGGCATGGAGTCTAAAGATTCTAGACAAGTTGGTTGACGCTTATATTCATCTGGCACTTAATTAGTATGCACGCCAAGGATGCTCCATTTCAGTTGAACTGCATAAAAAATTTGGGTGGTTCATTTTCTCAACCGCCTCCTTTCTCGTCTGCAATGTAGAATTTTGGCGAGATACAGGACCAAGATGAGCCAGTAAACTGGTTGGATGAAAGTAGTGGCCAAGTTGCTCAAACCTCCCTCGGCACGAGGCCACTATTTGAGGATAAACCTACAAGCAAAGTTCAGATTGTCTGTGCTGCCTCTTATGTACTCGAAAGTTTACTCGTACAAGAACTAATTTTAGCAAGAAGTACCTCCGATTGAACACCATTTACCAGTCCGTACCCTAGGTAATTAAAGTTCGTCCATGGATCATATTGGCTATGATCTCAATCATTTGGATGCATAAACATACTGAACATGTGTATATCTGAATCTTTTTGTAAATTATGTATGAATATTGTCGTGTGATCTATCAATCATTTGGATGCATAGATATGCTGATCTTGGGTATATATGAATCTTTTGAGTTGTTGATTGTGAATGTTGGCTATGGATATGAACGTGTCCTGTGAACTTGAGTTTGATATGAATGTTTACCTTTTCTGTCGTATTTGTGTGTGAACTTGTTAGTATGCCTACTGTGGGGTATAAAACGCAGGTCTCTTATAAAAGTAATGCCGTGTCCAATTTATGTTTTCCCTTCTAACCACATTATATATATTTACATTATTACTATTATCGTATATTTTATAGAGACTTATATATACATTATAAAAACATCCCAACTTATAAAAGTAAATGTTTAACGGAAGTTGGCAAGGAAAATCCAGGTTGTTTTTGACTCACATGCAAGGAAAATCCTAGTTGTTTTTGACTCACAGGCAAGGAAAACCCTGGTTGTTTTTGACTCACGCGCAAGGAAAATCCTGTTGATTGCGAAGATTTTAAGGTCCAATTTAATAATAACGCGCTCATTTTTATTTTGAGCAATAACTCGCTAATTTCTTAATTATATATATAATGTGCCTCTCCGGTTTATTCTTTGATATTAATTGCTCCTTAACATTATATGTATATATAACGAGCCCACCTAATACGTGTATTTCAAGGAAGTGCAAATGGGCTGGGATTTCTTAGAAAATATAAATGGGCCTGATTGATGCGAAATTATTTGTTCACCCAGCCCAGCAAATGGACGGTACATTCTAGAACACATGGGTTAATTATATGCCACATTTTTGCAGGCTGGCATGTGGGCCAATAGGTCGAAGCCTACGCAGGGCGTTGTCAACTTGGTCAACAAATGATTGTGTCATCCACAGCCATTGGATTTATATCCAACGGCCGGCATGCACCTTCAATTTCTCGTCTTCTTCCTCCAGCGTCGCCGGGACCGCCTGGTCCGGCCTCCGGCGGCTAGCGGCTCTGCTTAGCACGCATCGCTGCGAAGCGCTACCCCACCGCCGGCCATGCTATCCCTCCACCCCTCGACACCTCCTGTTATTCTCCACAGACTACAGCCCTACGCTGCAACAGAACCAGTTATAACCCTTCTCCTCCTCTCAATCTGCGACTCCACTGCCACGTTTTCCCATCTCCGAGTCGTTCCCATCCGGGGCCTCGCTGTCGTCCACCGCCTCGCTGCATTCGGTGCGGCCTGGTCAACAAACGAGAGTCATCGGAAGAGGACTTTACGTGGAGAGCCTGACGGCTGGGACCCACAAGGTCCATGGTCGCACGCAAGGAAAGTTCCTCCTTATTAAGCTGAAAAAAATGTTTCCTCCACCTGACAGCTGGGACCCACCGGCTGTATCTTCGCACGGAAGGAAGTGCCTCCTTGTTTTGCGAAAAAAATTATTCATCCCGTTGACAGCTGGGACTCGTCAGATTTGGTGACTGACTTGTGGGCCTACTAAGCGGACGTGTACAATATGTAGTATATTTCGTCTGTTTGCTGCTGCTGTTGTTTTCAATGTACAATCAGTAGTATATTTCGTCTGTTGGTTGAATAAATGTGTTGTTAGAACGACAAACACAATGTTTTGGAAGTCGTTGCACGGTTCGATCCTTTAGTGCCCCGTACCGTACGTAGCGCATACTATTTATCGTACAGAACACATTTTTTTTTAAACTCGGAACACATTTTCCACTTGTTGATAACATGCAGCCCACTAATGAAGGCCCAATAGAGAAGCCCATAATTAACTAGAAGGGAGGCTCTCACATGAATCCGGCCCAGGTACATGCTCATGGTCCCCTAAACATAAATAAGTAAATAAAATAAATAAATAAAGCTAAATGCTCATGCACCAGTTCTTTGGGAAAATAGCTAGCCCAGTATTTCTTTTTGAAGAATACCCAAGCTAGGCCTATTTGTTTTCTCCGAATTATTGGGCTGCAAATCTTTCAAGACGAGGAGGGATGCATTCCGGCCTGGCTTAAGAGTATGGTCAATGTCTATTAAAAGTAATATCAAAAGGGGTTGAAAATTCCAAAAAAAATAGTAAATGGGATATAAGTTTCTTTTTTTTGTTTTTGTTCTTCACTGATATCTTATACGTATTTCATTGGATTTTACATGACATAGTACTAATTTATTTTTAAATTTGTTTTACTATGGCTATTAATTTTTGGATTAAGAATATTTCATTCCCCAGCAAAAATTTGCGAATTTTCAAAATTTCCCACATGTTTAGTCAATTTTTTGACCCTGGTACTGACCAGAAAATGGCCAGCAATTCTAAAAATGGAAAACGGGCTGCAATAAATTCCATATGAATTAGAAAATGAGTAAAAAAATATAAAAATAATAGCAAACGGACTGTACACGCCACGGATTTCGAGGCTGACTTGTTTATGAAAGGCTTTGTCAGTGAACACACGATTCTAGCAGCAGTTAGTGTTGGATGTCCATCCAACGACCGACTTGCTTCTTTAATCTCTGATCTTCCTGCTCCAGCCGCCTAAACTAGCGCCGGCGGGACTGCCTGCTCCCTCCTCTTGTGGCCAGCTGTGATGCCGCGCAGGCTTCCCCGGCCCACCCTACTCCCTCCGCTGGCCTGGCCACACGCAATCAACTGCCTCCTTATTACGCGAAAAAAAAATCATTCCTCCCACTGACATCTGGGGCGCACCGGTTGGGAGGCTAACCTGTGGGCCTACTAAGTTGACGCGTACGTAGGGCTTGTCAACTTAGTCAACAAACGATTCTAGCAACAGTAACTGTTGGATTTGAATCGAACGGTCCTACTGCTTCTTCAATCGCTGCTCTTCTTGCACCAGCCGCCCAAACCAGCGCCGGGGAGACCGCCTGCTCCTGCCTCCAGTGGCCGGCTGTGCTGCCGATGAGGCCTCATCACCCCCTACTACTCCCACCGCTAGCCAGGCCCTGCGACGACGGCAGCCTCACACCGCAGCCGAACCAGTGAACCCTCGTACTCCTCTCTGTGTGGGCATCCACTGCCGCGTCTTCCCCGGCTCCGTGTCGTCCCCTTCCTAGGCCTCGCCGTCGTCCACCGCCTTGGTGCTCTCGGCGCGGCATGGACAACGTGGTCAACGACATTCCATCGGAAGAGTACTGTACGTGGAGAGGCTAACAGCTGGGTCCATGGCCACGGCCCAGTTTTTTTGTGATTTGCCAAGTAAATCGCTTTGTCAGGCCTGTTGGGCTGCAAATCTTTCAAGACGAGGAGGAGAGCTTTCATTCGGCTGGCCGAGAAAATGGCCCATCAGTAATGAGAAATGGGTTGTACATTTTTAAAACACATCAAACCAGCAATTAGTTTCAAATATCTTTTTTTCATTTCGAGATTTGAAATTACATTAATTTTTATGCGTGGAGAATTTGTTGGATTTTATATTGATATACATTTATTTTTAAAATCAGTTTGAATGTGAGTCGAAATTTTGGGATTAAAAACAGTTCGGACCACACCGAAATATGCAAAATTTCGAATAATTTTTTAACCGTGGCCACAATATGGGTTGTAATGCTAACAAAAAGAATATGGGCTCCAAAAAAACCTTCATAATTAGCAAATGGGCTGTAAATTATTAGAAATAATGGCAGATGGGATGTATGTTGTTTCCCACAGATTTGAGGCTTTCCTAAAAAAAAGGTTGACGCACAAGTAGTGACTCTTGGATGGCCATCCAATGGCCGCCGTGCTTCTTCAATCTCTGCTCTTCCTGCTCCAGCCGCTCAAACAGGCACCGGCGGGACTGCCTGCTCCCTCCTCCCCATGACTGGCTCTGCTGCGCGCAGGCCTCACCGCCCCACTGTACTCCCATCGCTGGCCTAGCCATCCCTCTACTCACCCACACCTGCTATTATTCTCCGGCGACGGCAGACGAACCAGTAAACCCTCGTACAGTCGTACTCCCCTCTGTGTGGGAAACAACTGCCGAGTCTTCCCTGCCTCCGTGTCGTTCCCTTCCTAGGCCTCGCCGTCGTCCACCGCCCTGGTGCTCTCGGCACGGCCTGGTCAACGTGGTCAACGACCGACATGCATCTGAAGTGGACTTTAGGTGGAGAGGCCGACAGCTAGGTCCACGGCCGCACGCAAGGAAATGCCTCCTTATTACGCGCAAAATAATGATTCCTCCACTTGACATCTGGGACCCACCGAAAGGGCCTCTGTATTTCACGAAAAAAAACGTTACCGCCACTGACAGCTCGGACCCACCAGCTATATCTTCGCACGGAAGGCTGCCTCCTTATTACGCACAAAAAATGAATACTCCCCATGTTAGCTGGGACCCAGTATAGTGGTAGGCTGACTTGTGGGCCTACTAAGTTGACGGGGACGGAGGGCTTTGTCAACTTAGTCAATATGCATGATTCTAGCTCCGGTGACCGTATGATGTCCATCCAACGGCCGTCGTGCTTCTTCAACCTCTGTTCTTCTTGCTCCAGCCGCCCAAACCAGCGCCGGTCGTGCCTCGTGCTCCTGCCTCCCGTGGCCGGCTGCGATGCGGAGGAGGCCTCACCGCCCCCTACTACTCCCACCGCTGGCCAGGCCATCCCTCTACTCACTCACACCCCCTGTTACTCTGCAGCGACGGCAGCCTCACACCGCAGCGAACCAGTGCCCTCGTACTCCTCTACGCGTGGGCATCCACTGCCGCATCTTCCCCGGCTCCGCGTCGTCCCCTTCCTAGGCCTCGCCTCGTCCACCGCCCTGGTGCTCTCGGCGCGGCGTGGCCAACGTGGTCAAGGAACGGCTTCCATCAGACGTGGACTGTACGTGGAGAGGCTGACAGTTGGGTCCACGGCCGCAGCAAGGAAGTGCCTCCTTATTACGTGCAAAACAATTATTCCTCTACCTGACAGCGGGGACCCACCGGACGGGCCACCGTATTTTGCCCCCCTGATTGCTGGGACCCACTAGCTACATCTTCGCAGGCAAGGAAGTGCCTGACAGTCAGGACCCACCTGGTCGAAGCGTATGTAGTGTTGACATTCTGGTCGCGAACGTGTACGTACATACTGGTCGATGTAGAGGCGTGCACGTGTCGTAGTAGAGGCGCGTATGTAGCATGTACACGTACGTACAACGGCCAGGGTGCAAGAAAGAAAATACGGCCACATATGTGTACATACGGGCGGGGTCTCGAACGCCTACTCGCGCATACGTATGGCGAGGGCTCGTGTACATGGCTGGGTCCGAATGGAGAAACAGCGTCGTCGTCGTGTTCATGGGTCAGAACGGAATGCGTGGTCGTGTTCATCGGGAGGGCTTGGATGGAAGTGGCGATGGAAATGAGGCCTGACGTACCGCAAAACGAAGGAAACGGACCTCCTACGGTCGAAACGGGGGTCCTGTTGATCAGGAAGGGTGTGGCGTACCGCAAAACGGAGCAAACGGACTTGTGTTGGAGCGCTACGGTCGAAACAGGGGTCCTGTTCATCGGGAGGGGTGTGGCGTACCGCAAAACGAGACTCCACGAGATACTGTTCATCTCCACCGTCGACCCCCTCCAGCCTCCAGCCTCCACGAGCTACTGTTCATCCATCGTCGACCTCCTCCAGCCTCCATGGGCTCCTGTTCATCCAGCCTCCACCGCGCGCTACTCCACCGGCTACTGTTCAACCACCCCTCCACCATCTACTGTTCATCCAGCCCTCCACACCATGGGGTCCTGTTCAACCACCCCTCCACGGGCACCCCTCCACCGTCTACTGTTCATCCAACCCTCCACCACACCACGGGGTCATGTTCATCCAGAGGCAACGCCACCGCTCACTGTTCATCCACCCCCCCCCCCCCTGTAACACTCACTGTTCATCCCATCGATCGGCTTCAGTTAGTAGCAGTAGCCAAGGAATTGCTCGATCGGGTTCATTTAACAGCCATCGATCGATCACTAGGGTTCAGTAATGCGTAGCCTGCAGTGCAATCGCTCGGGTTCAGTTAGAGCCCAACGCCTCGCTCGGGTTCAGTTAGAGCCAACGCCCCGCACACGTGCGCGTACGTGTACGAGAGAAACGCGCATCGCTCGGCCCCCGACCTCCCACCGTAACCGGGAACAACCCGAAATTTTCCTCCCCCTCGCTTCTACCACGGTTTTTTCCGTCATGGACGGCCCAAAGAATGTCATGCAGCTGCGTCTCCGGCCCGCCCAGGACGAAAAGCCCATTTTCTGTCATGATTTTTTGTCATAGAAGTAGGAGCCCACCACATCTATGACGATACCGGGTTTTGTCACAATTATCGTCATAGAAGTGTCATATGTATGACAGAAAAAAAATTCGTTCGGCCCAAAATGTCACGGATGTGTCTTTTTTTGGTAGTGACGGCGACGACACAGAGGAACTCTCAATGAAAGCACCAATGTCGATGTCAAAACCGGCGGATCTCGGGTAGGGGGTCCCGAACTGTGCGTCTAAGGCGGATGGTAACAGGGGGTAGGGAACACGATGTTTTACCCAGGTTCGGGCCCTCTTGATGCAGGTAAAATCCTATGTCCTGCTTGATTAATATTGATGATATGGGTAGTACAAGAGTAGATCTACCACGAGATCAGAGAGGCTAAACCCTAGAAGCTAGCCTATGGTATGATTGTATGTTGTCCTACGGACTAAAAACCCTCCGGTTTATATAGACACCGGAGAGGGTTAGGGTTACACAAGGTCGGTTACAAAAGGAGGAGATATCCATATCCGTATTGCCTAACTTGCCTTCCACGCCAAGTAGAGTCCCATCCGGACACGAGACGAAGTCTTCAATCTTGTATCTTCATAGTCCAACAGTCCGGCCAAAGGATATAGTCCGGCTGTCCGGAGACCCCCTAATCCAGGACTCCCTCAATTGGTATCAAATGAAAAAGGAGTACAATATGTGGACTGAACTGCAGAATGCCGGAATAAGAGGGGGATAGCTAGTCCTATCGAAGACTACGCTTCGGGCAACCTCCATCTTGCAGCATGTAGAAGAGAGTAGATGGTAAGTTCACCAAGTATCATCACATAGCATAATCCTACCCAGTGATCCTCCCCTCGTCGCCTGTGAGAGAGCGATCACCGGTTGTATCTGGCACTTGGAAGGGTGTGTTTTATTAAGTATCCGGTTCTAGTTGCCAAAAGGTCAAGGTACAACTCCGGGTCATCCTTTTACCGAGGGACACGGCTATTCGAATAGATAAACTTCCTTGGAGGGGAGCACCACATTTCCCAACACGCTCGATCCCCTTTGTCCGGACACACTTTTCTGGGTCATGCCTGGCCTCGGAAGATCAACACATCGCAGCCCTACCTAGGCACAACAGAGAGGTTAGCACATCGGTCTAAATCCTATGGCGCAGGGGTCTGGGCCCATCGCCCATTGCACACCTGCACGTTGCGTACACGGCCGGCGAGCAGACCTAGCCTCCCTTGTACAAGAGCAGGCGTTCCAGTCCAACCCGGCGCGTGCCGCTCAGTCGCTGATGTCACGAAGGCTTCAGCTGATACCACGACGTCGAGTGCCCATAATTGTTCCCATGTAGTTGGTTAGTGCGTATAGGCCAGTGGCCAGACTCAGATCAAATACCCAGATCTCGTTAAAGCGTGTTATTTTGAAATAACCACAGACGCCGACCAGGGCCAGGCCCATCTCTCTCCTAGGCAGTCTCAACCTGCCCTGTCGCTTCGCCACAAAGATTCACTCAGAGGGCCATCCAGACAAACGTCCTTTCGTACCCAATCCGTGAATCACTCGCGGGTACACTACAAGCCGACCCGACTTTAGTCACCACAAGTATCATATAATATGTATATAAGTATATACCCGTGATCACCTCCCGAGTGATCACGTCCCAATAGTATAGCCTGGTAGACGGACAAGAATGTAGGGCCACTGATGGTAAACTAGCATCCTATACTAAGCATTTAGGATTGCAGGTAAGGTATCAATAAGTGTAGCAACAATGATAGGCTATGCATCGAAATAGGATAAACGAAAAGCAATAACATGCTACACTACTCTAATGCAAGCAATTGAGAGAAGAGTAGGCGATATCTGGTGATCAAGGGGGGGAGCTTGCCTGGTTGCTCTGGCAAGGAGGGGTCATCTTCAATGTAGTCGAACACACGGACATCAGCAGCGGTCTCAGAGTCTACTGGAAAGGAGTAACGGAGGGGGGACACAATAAATAACAGAGCAATCAAATGTAACACAAAGCAAGACACAGCGATACTTTGTGCTAGGGGTGACCTAACGTAGGGATAGGCGATACCGGCGAAGGGGGGAAACATCCGGGAAAGTATTCCCGGTGTTTCGCGTTTTTGGGCAGATGAACCGAAGGGGGAAAGTTGTGTGTTTTCTATGCTAGGGATGTGTGGTGGACGAACGGGTTGCGTATTCGAATTCGTCTCGTCGTTCTGAGCAACTTTCATGAACAAAGTTTTTCCATCCGAGCTACGGTTTATTTTATATTAATTTTAAAAGATTTAAATCATTTTTAGTATTTATTTAATTACTATAATTCAACATTATCCAGAATAGTGCTTGCTGGCGTCAGGAGTCAGCGTTGACCAATGACCTGGTCATCCTGACAAGTGGGTCCCACCTGTCATTGACTGTCTACTAATTAACTTAGTTAATTAGTTTAATTAACAGATTAATTAGGTTAATTAATTTAGATAATTAATTAATATTTATTTATTATTATTATTATTATTTCTTTTTAATTCTTTTTTTAATCTAACAGGAGCGGGCCCCAACTACAAGTTGTTGGAAATATGCCCTAGAGGAAATAATAAAATGGTTATTATTATATTTCCTAGTTCGTTATAATTGTCTATTGTTCATGCTATAATTGTGTTATCCGGAAATCGTAATACATGTGTGAATACATAGACCACAACATGTCCCTAGTGAGCCTCAAGTTGACGAGTTTGTTGATCAATAGATGGTTATGGTTTCCTAACCATGGACATTGGATGTCATTGATAATGGGATCACATCATTAGGAGAATGATGTGATGGACAAGACCCAATCCTAAGCATAGCACAAGATCGTGTAGTTCGTCTGCTAAAGCTATTCTATTGTCAAGTATTTTTTTCCTTAGACCATGATATTGTGCAACTCCCGGATACCGTAGGAGTACTTTGGGTGTGCCAAACGTCACAACGTAACTGGGTGGCTATAAAGGTACACTGCGGGTATCCCCGAAAGTATCTGTTGGGTTGGCACGAATCGAGACAGGGATTTGTCACTCCGTATGACGGAGAGGTATCTCTAGGCCCACTCGGTAGGACATCATCATAATGAGCTCAGTGTGATCAAGGAGTTGATCACAGGATGATGTGTTATGGAACGAGTAAAGAGACTTGCCGTAACGAGATTGAACAAGGTATCGGTATACCGACGATCGAATCTCGGGCAAGTGCTATACCGGTAGACAAAGGGAATCGTATATGGGATTGATTGAATCCTTAACATCATGGTTCATCAGATGAGATCATCGTGGAGCATGTGGGAGCCAACATGGGTATCCAGATCCTGCTATTGGCTATTGGCCGGAGAGATGTCCCAGTCATGTATGCATGCCTCCCGAACCCATAGGGTCTACACACTTAAGGTTCGATGACGCTAGGATTATAGGGAATAGATGTACGTGGTTACCGAATGTTGTTCGGAGTCCCGGATGAGATCCCAGACGTCATGAGGAGTTCTGGAATGGTTCGGAGGTAAAGATTTATATATGGGAAGTCTAGTTTCAGTCATCAGAAAGGTTTCGGGGTTTATCGGTGTTGTACCAGGACCACCGAAGGGGTTCCGGGGTCCACCGGGAGGATCCACCTGCCCTGAAGGACCTAATGGCCTCTAGTTGGGCGGGAACCAGCCCCTTAGTGGGCTGGTCTCCCCCCCCAAGGGCCCAAGGCGCCTAGGGTTGGAAACCCTAGGGGGTCGCTGCCCCCCCCCCAGTTGGAATCCCTAAGGGGGCCGCTGCCCCCCGAGGGGCCGCCGCCCCCCCTCTATATGGATCTAGGGGGCCGGCCTCTCTCCCCTTCCCCCTATAAATAGTTGGGGGTGGGAGGGCAACCGTACCCCTTCTCCTGGCGCAGCCCTACCCCTCTCCCTCCTCGTCTCTCGCAGTGCTTGGCGAAGCCGTGCTGGAGTGCCACGCTCCTCCACCACCACCACGCCGTCGTGCTGCTGCTGGACGGAGTCTTCGCCAACCTCTCCCTCTCTCCTTGCTGGAACAAGGCGCGGGAGACTTCACCGGGCTGCACGTGTGTTGAACGCGGAGGCACCGTTGTTCGGTGCTTAGATCGGAATCGGCCACGATCTGAATCGCTTTGTGTACGACTCTACCGACCGCGTTCTTGCAACACTTCCGCATCGCAATCTTCAAAGGTATGAAGATGCACTCCCCTCTTGTTGCTAGTAAACTCCATAGATTGATCTTGGTGATGCGTAGAAAAATTAAAATTTCTGCAACGATCCCCAACAGTGGCATCATGAGCTAGGTATATGCGTAGTTTCTATGCATGAGTAGAACACAAGTTGTTGTGGGCGTCGATTTTGTCAATTTACTTGCCGTTACTAGTCTTATCTTGATTCGGCGGCATCGTGGGATGAAGCGGCCCGGACCGACCTTACACGTACACTTACATGAGACAGGTTCCACGGACTGACATGCACTAGTTGCATAAGGTGGCCAGCGTGTGTCTATCTCTCCAACTTTAGTCGGATTGGATTCGATGAAAAGGGTCCTTATGAAGGGTAAATAGAAATTGGCATATCACGTTGTGGTTTTGGCGTAGGTAAGAAACGTTCTTGCTAAGAAACCTATAGCAGCCACGTAAAAATTTGCAACAACAATTGGAGGATGTCTAACTTGTTTTTGCAGCATATGCCATGTGATGTGATATGGCCAAAAGGATGTGATGGATGATATATGTGATGCATGAGATTGATCATGTTCTTGTAATAGGAATCACGACTTGCATGTCGATGAGTATGACAACCGGCAGGAGCCATAGGAGTTGTCTTAATTTATTTATGACTTGCGTGTCAACATAAACATCATGTAATTACTTTACTTTATTGCTAAACCGTTAGCCATAGTAGTAGAAGTAATAGTTGACGAGACAACTTCATGAAGACACGATGATGGAGATCATGGTGTCATGCCGGTGACGATGATGATCATGGCGCCCCGAAGATGGAGATCAAAAGGAGCAAAATGATATTGGCCATATCATGTCACTATTTGATTGCATGTGATGTTTATAATGTTTTTACATCTTATTTTCTTAAAACGACGGTAGCATAATTAAGATGATCCCTCATTAAAATATCAAGAATTGTGTTCCCCCTAACTGTGCACCGTTGCTAAGGTCCGTTGTTCTGAAGCACCACGTGATGATCGGGTGTGATAGGTTCTAACGTTCGCATACAACGGGTGTAAGCCAGATTTACACACGCAATACACTTAGGTTGACTTGACAAGCCTAGCATGTACAGACATGGCCTCGGAACACAGAAGACCGAAAGGTTGAACATGAGTCATATAGAAGATACGATCAACATGAAGATGTTCACCGATGATTACTAGTCCGTCTCATGTGATGATCGGACACGGCCTAGTTGACTCGGATCATGTATCACTTAGATGACTAGAGGGATGTCTATCTGAGTGGGAGTTCAATAAATAATTTGATTAGATGAACTTAATTATCATGAACATAGTCTAAAATCTTTGCAATATGTCTTGTAGATCAAATGGCCCATGCTAATGTTGCCCTCAACTTCAACGTGTTCCTAGAGAAAACCAAGCTGAAAGACGATGGCAGCAACTACACGGACTGGGTCTGTAACCTGACGGTTATCCTCACAGCTGCCAAGAAAGCATATGTCCTTGATGCACCGCTAGGTGAAGCACTTGGTTTCCCAGCAACTCAAGACGTTATGAACGCCTGGCAGTCGCGTAGAGATGATTACTCCCTGGTTTAGTGCGGCATGTTTTATAGCTTAGAACCGGGGCTCCAAAAGCGTTTTGAGCAACACGGAGCATATGAGATGTTCCAAGAGCTGAAAATGGTTTTCCAAGCTCATGCCCGGGTCGAGAGATATGAAGTCTCTGACAAGTTCTATAGTTGCAAGATGGAGGAGAATAGTTCCGTCAGCGAGCACATACTCAAAATGTCTGGTTTGCACAACCGCTTGTCTGAGCTGGGAGTTAATCTCCCAGATGCTGCGGTCGTTGACAAAACCCTTCAGTCGCTCCCACCTAGCTACAAGAGCTTTGTGATGAAATTCAATATGCAAGGGATGGAAAAGACCATTCCTGAGGTATATTCAATGTTGAAATTAGCGGAGGTGGAGATGAAAAAGGAACATCAAGTGTTGATGGTGAATAAAACCACTAAGTTCAAGAAAGGCAAGGGTAAGAAGAACTTCAAGAAAGATGGCAAGGTAGTTGCCGTGCCCGGTAAGCCAGTTGCCGGGAAGAAGCCAAAGCATGGACCCAAGCCTGAGACTGAGTGCTTTTATTGCAAGGGAAACGGTCACTGGAAGCGGAACTACCCCAAGTACTTAGCAGATAAGAAGGCCGGTAATACCAAAGGTATATGTGATATACATGTTATTGATGTGTACCTCACCAGCGCTCGTAGTAGCTCCTGGGTATTTGATACCGGTGCTGTTTCTCATATTTGTAACTCAAAACAGGAGCTGCGGAATAAGCGGAGACTGGCGAAGGACGTGGTGACGATGCGCGTCGGGAATGGTTCCAAGGTCGATGTGATCGCCGTCGGCACGCTACCTCTACATTTACCTATGGGATTAGTTTTAAACCTCAATAATTGTTATTTAGTACCAGCTTTAAGCATGAACATTGTATCTGGATCTCGTTTAATGCGAGATGGCAACTCATTTAAATCTGAGAATAATGGTTGTTCTATTTATATGAGAGGTATGTTTTATGGTCATGCCCCGCTGGTCAATGGTTTATTCTTTTTGAATCTCGAACGTGATGTTACACATATTCATAGTGTGAATTCCAAAAGATGTAAGGTTGATAATGACAGTCCCACATACTTGTGGCACTGCCGCCTTGGTCACATTGGTGTCAAACGCCTGAAGAAACTCCATGCAGATGGACTTTTGGAGTCTCTTGATTATGAATCATTTGACACGTGCGAGCCATGCCTCATGGAAAAATGACCAAGACTCCGTTCTCCGGAACAATGGAGCGAGCAACCAACTTATTGGAAATCATACATACTAATGTGTGCGATCCAATGAGCGCTGAGGCTTGCGGTGGCTATCGTTATGTTCTCGCCCTCACTGATGACTTGAGTAGATATGGGTATGTCTACTTAATGAAACACAAGTCTAAGACCTTTGAAAAGTTCAAGGAATTTCAGAATGAGGTTGAGAATCAACGTGACAGGAAAATAAAGTTCTTATGATCAGATCGTGGGGGAGAATATTTGAGTCATGAATTTTGTACGCACTTAAGGAAATGTGGAATTGTTTCACAACTCACACCGCCTGGAACACCTCAGCGTAATGGTGTGTCCGAACGTCGTAATCGCACTCTATTGGATATGGTGCGATCTATGATGTCTCTTACCGATCTGCCACTATCATTTTGGGGTTATGCTATAGAGACTGCCGCATTCACTTTAAATAGGGCTCCATCAAAATCCGTTGGGACGACACCGTATGAATTGTGGTTCGGGAAGAAACCTAAGCTGTCGTTTCTAAAAGTTTGCGGATGCGATGCTTATGTCAAGAAACTTGAACCTGAAAAGCTCGAACCCAAATCAGAAAAATGCGTCTTCATAGGATACCCTAAGGAAACTATTGGGTATACCTTCTATCTCAGATCCGAAGGCAAGATCTTTGTTGCCAAGAATGGATCCTATGTAGAGAAAGAGTTTCTCTCGAAAGAAGTAAGTGGGAGGAAAGTAGAACTTGATGAAGTATTGCCTCTTGAACCGCAAAGTAGCGCAGCTCAAGAAAATTTTTCTGTGGTGCCTGCACCAACTAGAGAGGAAGTTAATGATGATGATCAAGGAACTTCGGATCAAGTTACTACTGAACTCTGTAGGTCCACAAGGACACGTTCCACACCAGAATGGTATGGCAACCCTGTCCTATAAATAATGTTGTTAGACAACGGTGAACCTTCGAACTATGAAGAAGCGATGGCGGGCCTAGATTCCAACAAATGGCTTGAAGCCATGAAATCCGAGATAGGATCCATGTATGAAAACAAAGTGTGGACTTTGACAGACTTGCCCGATGATCGGCGAGCCAAAGAAAATAAATGGATCTTTAAGAAGAAGATGGACGTGGATGGCAATGTGGCCATCTATAAAGCTCGGCTTCTCGCTAAGGGTTACCGACAAGTTCAAGGGGTTGACTACGATGAGACCTTCTCACCTGTAGCGAAGCTGAAGTCCGTCCGAATCATGTTAGCAATTGCCACATTCTATGATTATGAGATATGGCAAATGGACGTCAAAACGCTTAATGGTTTCCTTAAGGAAGAATTGTATATGATGCAGCCGGAAGGTTTTGTCGATCCTAAGAATGCTGACAAGGTATGCAAGCTCCAACGCTCGATCTATGGGTTGGTGCAAGCATCTCGGAGTTGGAACATTCGTTTTGATGAGATGATCAAAGTGTTTGGGTTTACGCAGATTTATGGAGAAGCCTGTGTTTACAAGAAAGTGAGTGGGAGCTCTGTAGCATTTCTCATATTATATGTGGATGACATACAATTGATGGGAAATGATATAGAACTCTTGGAGAGCATAAAGGCCTACTTGAATAAGTGTTTTTCAATGAAGGACCTTGGAGAAGCTGCTTACATATTAGGCATCAAGATCTATAGAGATAGATCGAGACGCCTCATTGGTCTTTCACAAAGCACGTACCTTGACAAGATATTGAAGAAGTTCAATATGGATCAGTCCAAGAAGGGGTTCTTGCATGTATTGCAAGGTGTGAGATTGAGCACGGCTCAATGCCCGACCACGGCAGAAGATAGAGAAAAGATGAGTGTCATCCCCTATGCATCGGCCATATGGTCTATTATGTATGCCATGCTATGTACCAGACATGATGTAAACCTTGTCGTAAGTTTGGTAGGAACGTACTGATGTCTACTACACAACCTTCTTCTTGTAGACATTGTTGGGCCTCCAAGTGCAGAGGTTTGTAGGACAGTAGCAAATTTCCCTCAAGTGGATGACCTAAGGTTTATCAATCCGTAGGAGGCGTAGGATGAAGATGGTCTCTCTCAAGCAACCCTGCAACCAAATAACAAAGAGTCTCTTGTGTCCCCAAAACACCCAATACAATGGTTAATTGTATTGGTGCACTAGTTCGGCGAAGAGATGGTGATACAAGTGGTATATGGATGGTAGATAAAGGTTTTTGTAATCTGAAAATATAAAAACAGCAAGGTAACTAATGATAAAAGTGAGCACAAACGGTATTGCCATGTGTTGAAACAAGGCCTAGGTGGGCTGGTGCCCCCCCCCCCAAGGGCCCAAGGCGCCTAGGGTTGGAAACCCTAGGGGGTCGCTGCCCCCCCCCCAGTTGGAATCCCTAAGGGGGCCGCTGCCCCCCGAGGGGCCGCCGCCCCCCCTCTATATGGATCTAGGGGGCCGGCCTCTCTCCCCTTCCCCCTATAAATAGTTGGGGGTGGGAGGGCAACCGTACCCCTTCTCCTGGCGCAGCCCTACCCCTCTCCCTCCTCGTCTCTCGCAGTGCTTGGCGAAGCCCTGCTGCAGTGCCATGCTCCTCCACCACCACCATGCCTTTGTGCTGCTGCTGGACAGAGTCTTCCCCAACCTCTCCCTCACTCCTTGCTGGATCAAGGCGCGGGAGACGTCACCGGGCTGCACGCTTGTTGAACGCGGAGGCACCGTTGTTCGGTGCTTAGATCGGAATCGGCCGCAATCTGAATCGCTTTGTGTACGACTCCACCGACCGCGTTCTTGCAACACTTCCGCATCACGATCTTCAAAGGTATGAAGATGCACTCCCCTCTGGTTGCTAGTAAACTCCATAGATTGATCTTGGTGATGTGTAGAAAAATTTTAATTTCTGCAACGATCCCCAACAGTGGCATCATGAGCTAGGTCTATGCGTAGTTTCTATGCATGAGTAGAACACAAGTTGTTGTGGGCGTCGATTTTGTCAATTTACTTGTCGTTACTAGTCTTATCTTGATTCGGTGGCATCATGGGATGAAGCGGCCCGGACAGACCTTACACGTACACTTACATGAGACAGGTTCCACGGACTGACATGCACAAGTTGCATAAGGTGGCTAGCGGGTGTCTGTCTCTCCCACTTTAGTCGGATTGGATTCGATGAAAAGGGTCCTTATGAAGGGTAAATAGAAATTGGCATATCACGTTGTGGTTTTGGCATAGGTAAGAAACGTTCTTGCTAAGAAACCTATAGCAGCCATGTAAAAATTTGCAGCAACAATTAAAGGACGTCTAACTTGTTTTTGCAGCATATGCCGTGTGATGTGATATGGACAAAAGGATGTGATGAATGATATATGTGATGCATGAGATTGATCATGTTCTTGTAATAGGAATCACGACTTGCATGTCGATGAGTATGACAACCGGCAGGAGCCATAGGAGTTGTCTTAATTTATTTATGACTTGCGTGTCAACATAAACGTCATGTAATTACTTTACTTTATTGCTAAACCATTAGCCATAGTAGTAGAAGTAATAGTTGACGAGACAACTTCATGAAGACACGATTATGGAGATCATGATGATGGAGATCATGGTGTCATGCCGGTGACGATGATGATCATGGTGCCCCGAAGATGGAGATCAAAAGGAGCAAAATGATATTGGCCATATCATGTCACTATTTGATTGCATGTGATGTTTATAATGTTTTTACATCTTATTTTCTTAGAACGATGGTAGCATAATTAATATGATCCCTCATTAAAATATCAAGAATTGTGTTCCCCCTAACTGTGCACCGTTGCTAAGGTCCGTTGTTCCGAAGCACCACGTGATGATCGGGTGTGATAGGTTCTAACGTTCGCATACAACGGGTGTAAGCCAGATTTACACATGCAATACACTTAGGTTGACTTGACGAGACTAGCACGTACACACATGGCTGAGGGAGTCCTGGATTAGGGGGTGTTCGGGTAGCCGGACTATACCTTCAGCTGGACTCCTGGACTATGAAGATACAAGATTGAAGACTTCGTCCCGTGTCCGGATGGGACTTTCCTTGGCGTGGAAGGCAAGCTTGGCGATGCGGATATTCAAGATCTCCTACCATTGTAACCAACTCTATGTAACCCTAACCCTATTCGGTGTCTATATAAACCGGAGGGTTGTAGTCCGTAGGCAATCAACTCCATATACAACAATCATACCGTAGGCTAGCTTCTAGGGTTTAGCCTCCTTGATCTCGTGGTAGATCTACTCTTGTACTACCCATATCATCAATATTAATCAAGCAGGACGTAGGGTTTTACCTCCATCAAGAGGGCCCGAACCTGGGTAAAACATCGTGTTCCCTGCTTCCTGTTACCATCCGGCCTAGACGCACAGTTCGGGACCCACTACCCGAGATCCGCTGGTTTTGACACCGACATTGGTGCTTTCATTGAGAGTTCCTCTGTGTCGTTGCCTTTAGGCCCGATGGCTCCTTTGATCATCAACAACGATGCGGTCCAGGGTGAGACTTTGCTCCCCGGACAGATCTTCATGTTCGGCGGATTCGCTCTGCGGGCCAATTCGCTCGGCCACCTGGAGCAGATCGAAAGCTACGCCCCTGGCCATCAAGTCGGGTTTGGAAGCTTAAACTACACGGCTGACATCCGCGGAGACTTGATCTTCGACGGGCTCGAGCCACGGCCAAGCGCACCGCACTATCTCGAGGGGCATGATCTAGCTCTGCCCCCGGACAGTGTCTTGGAGGCCGCACACGCAT
Source organism: Triticum urartu (assembly GCF_003073215.2). NCBI lineage: Eukaryota > Viridiplantae > Streptophyta > Magnoliopsida > Poales > Poaceae > Triticum > Triticum urartu. Next base: position 28,585,245 of record NC_053026.1, read on the forward strand.
CGGTTCCGACCCCTAACTCGGAGCCTATTGCGCCAATCGAGCATGAGCGGTTGGACGTCACCTCGGGGGCTGCGATCCCGAAAGCGATCGAGCCGAACGCTAGCCCCACACTCTGCACGACCCGTGACTCCGAGGATCCGGACTCCTCCCCGGACTCCGAACCCCCCGCGCCCCTGCCAATCGAATCCGATTGGGCACCAATAATGGAGTTCACCGCCGCAGACATCTTTCAGCATTCGCCTTTTGGCGACATCCTGAATTCTCTTAAGTCTCTCTCTTTATCAGGAGAGCCCTGGCCGGACTACGGTCAGCGAGGGTGGGATACGGACGATGAGGAAATTCCAAGCCCACCCACCACCCACTTTGTAGCCACTGTCGACGATCTAACCGACATGCTTGACTTCAGCTCCTAAGACATCGACGGCATGGACAACGATGTAGGAGACGAACAGGAACCAGCACCTGTAGGGCGCTGGAAGGCCACCTCGTCATATGACATATATATGGTGGATACTCCAAAAGATGGAGATGGCGATGGAACAGTGGGGGATGACGCCCCCAAGAAACAGCCAAAGCGCCAGCGTCAGCGGCGCCGCTCTAAATCCCGCCAAAGCAAAAACGGTGATTCCAGCACGGGAGATAATACTACCCCGGATAGCGCCGAAGAACACCCACCTCAGCAAGATTCGGCACAGGAAGATGGAGAAGCCAGCCCTCATGAGAGAGCGGCAGACCGAGAGGTCGAGGATGATAACTATACGTCTCCCTCCGAAGACAAGGCAAGCCTCGATGATGACGAATTCGTCATACCATCAGACCCCGCCGAACAAGAGCGTTTTAAACGCAGGCTTTTAGCCACGGCAAGCAGCCTCAAGAAAAAGCAGCAACAGCTTAGAGCTGCCCAAGATTTGCTAGCTGACAGATGGACTGAAGTCCTTGCAGCCGAAGAGTATGAACTCGAACACCCCTCCAAGAGTTACCCGAAGCGCAGGCCGCTACCCCGATCAGAGGAGGAAGCACCTACATCACCAGCGCACGACATGGCAGACCGGCCACCTCGCGGCCGCGACAGAGAGGCCTCTTGGCCCTCCACCCAAGCCATGCCCCGACACCGCTCAACTAAGGCATGGGAAAATGCGCCAGACCTGCGAGACATACTGGAGGATAAGGCAAGACAAACAAGATCGATCTACGGATCGCGCAGGCGCCCTACGGCATGTGACAATGATCTTCACTTCGGATACAACAAATCCAGCCGGGCCGAACACAACAGACATAGCTCTTCCGAGCTGCGTCGTGATATAGCCCAGTACAGAGGCGCCGCACACCCGCTATGCTTCACGAATGAAGTAATGGATCATAAAATCCCAGAGGATTTCAAACCCGTAAACATCAAATCATACGATGGCACAACCGATCAGGCGGTATGGATCGAGGATTATCTCCTTCACATCCACATGGCACACGGCGATGATCTACACGCCATCAAATACCTCCCGCTCAAACTTAAAGGACCAGCCCGGCATTGGCTTAACATCTTGCCAGCAGACTCAATCGGTTCTTGGGAGGACCTGGAAGCCGCATTCCTCGACAACTTCCAGGGCACTTACATGCGACCGCCGGACGCCGACGACTTAAGCCACATAATTCAGCAGCCAGAGGAATCAGCCAGACAATTCTGGACACGGTTCCTAACAAAGAAAAACCAGATAGTCGACTGTTCGGACGTAGAGGCCCTAGCAGCCTTCAAGCACAACATCCGCGACGAGTGGCTTGCCCGGCACCTGGGACAGGAAAATCCGAAATCCATGGCAGCCCTCACGACACTCATGACCCGCTTTTGCGCGGGAGAAGACAGCTGGCTAGCTTGCAGTAACAACTTATCAAAGAACCCTGGTAATTCGGATACCAAGGACAAAAGTGGCAGGACACGTCGGAATAAGCAAAAACGCCGCGTTAACAGCGACAGCAATGAAGACACGGCAGTCAATGCCGGATTCAAAGGCTATAAATCCGGTCAGCGGAAAAAGCCATTCAAAAAGAATACTCAAGGCCCGTCCAGTTTGGACCAAATACTCGATTGCTTGTGCCAGATACATGGCACCCCCAAAAGGCCAGCCAATCACACTAACAGGGATTGTTGGGTGTTCAAGCAGGCAGGCAAGTTAAGGGCCGAAAACAGAGACAAGGGGCTGCACAGCGACGACGAGGAGCCCAAGCCGCCGAACAACAATGGACAGAAGGGCTTTCCCCCACAAGTGCGGACGGTGAACATGATATACGCAACCCACATTCCCAAGCGGGAGCGGAAGCGTGCGGTACGGGACATATACGTGATGGAGCCAGTCGCCCCAAAGTTCAACCCATGGTCCTCCTGCCCGATCACTTTTGATCGAAGGGACCATCCCACTAGCATCTGTCATGGCGGCTTCGCCGCATTGGTTTTGACCCAATCATCGACGGATTTCATCTCACAAGAGTCCTCATGGACGGCGGCAGTAGCCTGAACCTGCTTTATCAGGATACAGTGCGGAAAATGGGCATAGATCCCTCAAGGATTAAGCCCACAAGAGCGACCTTTAAAGGCGTTATACCAGGTGTAGAAGCCAACTGTACAGGCTCAGTAACACTTGACGTGGTCTTCGGATCCCCGGACAATTTCTGAAGCGAAGAGTTAATCTTCGATATAGTCCCGTTTTGCAGTGGCTATCACGCCCTGCTCGGACGAACCGCATTCGCAAAGTTCAATGCGGTGCCACACTACGCATATCTCAAGCTCAAGATGCCAGGCCCTTGAGGAGTAATTACGATCAACGGAAACAATGAACGCTCCCTTCATACGGAGGAGCATACGGCGGCTCTCGCAGCGGAGGTACAAAGTAGCCTTCTCAGGCAATTCTCCAGTCCGGCCATTAAAAAGCCAGACACTGCCAAGCGCGCCCGGAGTAACCCACAGCAGGACCACCTGGCACACTCTGAGCAAGCGTAGCAATGCGGCCCCAGCCCCAGCTTTCGTGACATAGCGAAACCAGTACCTCGCGTACATAACTACACCCTTGAAATACCATGGGCACAGGGGAAGGGGCACAATAACGGCGCGCCCAAAATACGGCTTAAAACGTACTAGGGGCTGCCAGATTCTTTTTTTAATTTTTTCTTACTTTTAGGACTCCATACTTCGGACGACCTGTTCGGCAATTCGACTGCCGCACAAACGATGCCGCATTATGGAACTCCCAGGTGGTCTCTGTTACGAGTGGTATACCTATTTTAAATACAATTCCGCGGCTTGCCCCTAGTCAGGACATACTGTATAGTACAATATCTTTTGCTTACCGCACTATTTGTATCGTTCGGCTTTGATAAATAGCCTCTCTATAAACAATGCTTAGCTTCTTGTCTATTTTTTGCATTATCTTCTTTTCACATTTATGTTTATTAAATGACATGATTGCACCCGTACACCATGGTACGGCAAACAAGCCAGGGGCTTCAGTACCCCTCATAATGGTGTGAGAAGTCCGTACACTTTCACAAGTGCGGCACCCCGAACTTATAACACTATATGCATCGGCTCCGAATCATGATTTGGGTCAATAGTTGGGTTTGCCCGGCTCCTATGTTTTGGTGCCTTATGTTCCGCTCTATCGGCTACGGTAGCACTAGGAGAACCACTGTGATTGTGCCCCGGTTCAGCTAGGTTAAGCACCTCAGTGGAGAAAGCTAAAACTGACTGTCATGATGTGGCGAGAGACCGGTCGCTGTTCGAGAGGTTTTTTGAGTCCCTAAAGGCTTATGCCGCTTCGAGCGAGGAGCTGGCTTTGTCCGGCCAAGGCATGGATAGTGCCCCGAACTCGGTCTTCCGAACTAGGGGCTTCGCCGAAATTTAAAATTATAGAGTTCTATGGCTAAGTGAGAGTGTTCAAGCATTATAGTCCGATTGCCTGGTTCGTTGTGCTGAGCGCCTCCATCGAAGGACCCAACTATGGGAAAAAGAGCGCTCAGGTTTATCCCGAACACCCCAGCACTAGTGGCACGGGGGCAGAAGCCGACGACTGGCCATCTCTCAATTTTTGGTAAACGGCCACACAGAAAGTAATATTTTAAATTCAATAAGCATTGCTTAGCGCATATGAACAAGTTTTCAGCGCACAGGATAAACACGAGCGAGTTCATTCAAATATCACATCCTTGGTACATTCATCCGCCACAAGGCGGGCACCTGCAAGAACATCCTTGTAGTAGTTCTCGGGCTTGCGATGCTCCTTCCCCGGCGGCGGCCCGTCCTTCACAAGATTCTCACCGTCCAGCTTACCCCAGTGCACCTTTGCATGGGCAAGGGCCCGACGGGCACCTTCGATGCAGACGGAGCGCTTGATGACCTCAAGCCTCGGATAGGCCTCCACCAGCCGCCGCACCAGCCCGAAATAGCTCCCAGGCAGGGCCTCTCCGGACCACAGCCGAACTATGAAGCCCTTCATGGCCTGCTCGGCCGCCTTGTGGAGCTCGACCAGCTGTTTCAGCTGGTCACTCAAGGGCACAAGGTGTCCGGCCTCAGAATACTGAGACCAGAACACCTTCTCCGTCGAGCTACCCTCTTCAGCTCGGTAGAATGCGGTGGCGTCGGATACGCTGCGGGGAAGATCTGCGAATGCCCCTGGAGAGCTCCGGATTCGGGTAAGTAACAGGTAGTTCACTTTTATATTTCTGCTTTGCATAAAGAATGCCTTACCCGCTGCTATCTTCCTCATCTCCTCCAACTCTTCGAGGGCCTTTTGGGCTTCGGCCTTGGCAGACTTGGCAGCCTCTAGGGCCGTTGCAAGCTCGGATGCTTGCGCCTTCGACTCCAGCTCCAAACTCTCATGTTTTTTCATGAGAGGCTGAAGCTCTTGCTGCACCTCGCTGACCTGAGCCCCAAGTCTGTCTCGCTCGGTGCGCTCTGCGGCCGTTTTCTTTTTGGCCTCAAACAGCGCCTGCTTAAGGGTCGCCACCTCAGTCGTGGCCCCTACAATAAGCAGTACAATCTTGTTACTCTTTTTGCAATCAAGCCTTTTTATAGGCACTTTTTCTGTAAGGTATTTCTTACCTTCTTCCTCCTCGAGCCGCCGCTTGGCAAGGCTGAGCTCTTGCTCGGTCCGCTCGAGGTCCTGCTTCAGGACACCCACCTCCGCAGTCAGTGCGGCGGTGGATAGCAGCGAAGCCTGCATACGCATATTGACTCTTTTTTGTTAGACTCCTGCGATATTTAATAGATCCTCTATTCGGCTTTTCTTTCCGAACGCCAAACAGAGCATCAGGGGCTACTGTCTATGCGGTAATATTTTTACATATTTTAACTTACCTCGAAGCCTGTTAGAAGGCTAGCGCAAGCTTCAGTCAGTCCGCTCTTGGCGGACTGAACCTTCTGTATCACCGTACTCATAATAGTACGGTGCCCCTCGTCGATGGAGGCATCGTCAAGCACCTCCAGCAGATTGTCCGGCACCTCCGGTTGGATGGAGGCCGCCGGCTCAGAAGGCTTGCTCCTCTTGGAAGGAGTTCACCTACCGCGGTCCGGAACTGTGGAAGATTCCAGCGCGCTGTCCGGCACAAAGCCGGACTGAGAGCCCTGGGAAGCCTTATCCCCTTCGCCCCTGGAGTCCGGGAGGTTGCCTTGCGGCTCCTCCTGGACCACCTCCTCCTGCCCCAGAGCTTGTCGCGATGCCACTTCAGCGTCGTCTGCAGTGCGGGGGGAGACAGCGGGCGGAACTGAGTTCACATCCGATGAGTCCAGGGAGCCGCCCGACGATTCGTCGAATTTGGCCCGGGGCGGACTGCATAATTACATTCGACATTAGGGAAAGCTGTGCAACAAAGGAACATCATGAGTTATTCTGATATCCGAACTTACGATTTCGCCGGACGCTTGGCCCTGTTTGGCCACTCCTCTTTGCCCTCTTCGGCATTGGGGGCGTAGTCCGGCGGAGGGGTCTTCCTTTTCCTAGACCCCTCGGCCTCCCCCGTTGGGGCGGCCTTCCTCTTCTCTCCTCCCTCCGCTGGGGGGGGGAGAGAGTTTTCTTCTTCATCCTCCTCGTTTTCATGGGAGGAGGGCGTCTCAGACTCGTCAGATGACGAGTCCGACACCACCACATTCCGGGCACTCTTTCGAGTCCCCGTGGTCTTCTTCTTCTTGGCCTTCTTCTCCGGCACCACATAAGGCGCCGGAACCAGCAGCTTCACTAGTAGAGCTGGGGCTGGATCTTCGGGCAGCGGAGTCGGACAGTTAATCAGTCCGGATATCGCCCGCCAAGCCTGACAAAGGTAAGGGAGTTTAGATCCCGCATAGAGTCAAACTATGAAAAAAGCTTAACATCCTGTAAAAGGTGTAGATGGCATACCTCGCTAGCGTGACGCTGCGAGCTGTATCCGCGGTCCTCGGAAGCGGATGCGGGAGCCTCGGCACCCTTGAATAGCATCTTCCAGGCGTCTTCGTACGTCGTGTCGAAGAGCCTGCTGAGGGTTTGATGCTGCGCCGGGTCGAACTCCCATAGATTAAAATCCCGTTGTTGGCACAGGAGGATCCGGCGGGCGAGCATAACCTGGATTACATTAACAAGCCGGACTGGCTTGTTCACCAGGGACTGGATGCATGTTTGCAATCCGGTCACCTCTTTTTCGTCACCCCACGACAGGCCCGTCTCTTTCCAGGACATAAGCCGCGTGGGGGGTCCGGATCGGAACTCGGGGGCTGCGGTCCATTTCGGATCACGCGGCTCGGTGATATAAAACCACCCGGATTGCCATCCCTTTAGGGTCTCCACGAAAGAACCCTCGAACCATAGGACGTTGGCCATCTTGCCCGCCATGGCGCCTCCGCACTCCGCCTGGCTGCCACGCACCACCTTGGGCTTGACGTTGAAGGTCTTGAGCCAGAGGCCGAAATGAGGGCGGACGCGAAAAAAAGCCTCACACACGACGATAAACGCCGAGATGTTGAGGATGAAGTTCGGAGCCAGATCGTGGAAATCCAGGCCGTAGTAGAACATGAGCCCCCAGACAAATGGGTGGAGTGGAAAACCCAGTCCACGGAGGAAGTGGGGGAGAAATACTACCCTCTCATGGGGCCTTGGGGTGGGGAGAAGCTGCCCCTCTTCGGGAAGCCGGTGCGCGATGTCCTTGGGCAGGTATCCGGCCTTCCTTAGCTTCTTGAATTTGCCCTCCATGATGGAGGAGACCATCCACTTGCCTCCTGCTCCGGACATTGCTAGAGAAGGTTGAAGTGGGAAGTGCAGGCTTGGCCGCTGGAGCTTGGGTGCGCAGGAGATGGATAGGCAAAGGAGGAAGAAGGCGTAGGTAAAAAGGTGGATCCTTGTCCCCTTATATGGGCGGATGCGGTTGTGCGCCCCCACCTGCCTAGTAAAACTCGCTTGCCTCCCAAGCACCGTGATAAGTGGCGCGGTTGGGTTACCCATGTCCGTATTGATGAGAATCCCGTAAAAGGGGGGTACACGATCTCTGCTTTGACAAGACGTGCCAAGGAAACCGCCTCGCAAAACACGCTGAGGTGGAAAAGTGAAAACGATTCGAGTGAAGGACTTGGCTGTAGTGTGATGACGCACTGCGGAATACGTCAGCAGATTTGATTTGTGTTAATATTATTCTCTCTATGTCAATATGTGGAAGCTTATTTTGCAGAGCCGGACACTACTCTTGGTGTTTACAATCTTCTATGAAGGACTTGGAGGAGGAACCCGCCTTGCAATGCCGAAGACAATTTGCGCGCCGGACTCGTCGTCATTGAAGCCTGGTTCAGGGGCTACTGAGGGAGTCCTGGATTAGGGGGTGTTCGGGTAACCGGACTATACCTTCAGCCGGACTCCTGGACTATGAAGATACAAGATTGAAGACTTCGTCCCGTGTCCGGATGGGACTTTCCTTGGCGTGGAAGGCAAGCTTGGCGATGCGCATATTCAAGATCTCCTACCATTGTAACCGACTCTATGTAACCCTAACCCTATCCGGTGTCTATATAAACCGGAGGGTTGTAGTCCGTAGGCAATCAACTCCATATACAACAATCATACCGTAGGCTAGCTTCTAGGGTTTAGCCTCCTTGATCTCGTGGTAGATCTACTCTTGTACTACCCATATCATCAATATTAATCAAGCAGGACATAGGGTTTTACCTCCATCAAGAGGGCCCGAACCTGGGTAAAACATCGTGTTCCCTACCTCATGTTACCATCCGGCCTAGACGCACAGTTCGGGACCCACTACTCGAGATCCGCCGGTTTTGACACCGACAATGGCCTCGGAACACGGAAGACCGAACGGTCAAACATGAGTCGTATAGAAGATATGATCAACATGAAGATGTTCACCAATGATGACTAGTCCGTCTCATGTGATGATCGGACACGGCCTAGTTGACTCGGATCATGTATCACTTAGATGACTAGAGGGATGTCTATCTGAGTGGGAGTTCAATAAATAATTTGATTAGATGAACTTAATTGTCATGAACATGGTCTAAAATCTTTGCAATATGTCTTGTATATCAAATGGCCCACGCTAATGTTGCCCTCAACTTCAACGCGTTCCTAGAGAAAACCAAGCTGAAAGACGATGGCAGCAACTACACGGACTGGGTCTGTAACCTAAGGATTATCCTCATAGCTGCCAAGAAAGCATATGTCCTTGATGCACCGCTAGGTGAAGCACTTGTTTTCCCAACAACTCAAGACGTTATGAATGCCTGGCAGTCGTGTAGTGATGATTACTCCCTGGTTTAGTGCGGCATGCTTTACAGCTTAGAACCAGGGCTCCAAAAGCGTTTTGAGCAACACAGAGCATATGAGATGTTCCAAGAGCTGAAAATGGTTTTCCAAGCTCATGCCCGGGTCGAGAGATATGAAGTCTCCAACAAGTTCTATAGTTGCAAGATGGAGGAGAATAGTTCCGTCAGCGAGCACATACTCAAAATGTCTGGGTTGCACAACCGCTTGTCTCAGCTGGGAGTTAATCTCCCAGATGATGCGGTCGTTGACAAAACCCTTCAGTTGCTCCCACCTAGCTACAAGAGCTTTGTGATGAACTTCAATATGCAAGGGATGGAAAAGACCATTCCTGAGGTATATTCAATGTTGAAATCAGCGGAGGTGGAGATCAAAAAGGAACATCAAGTGTTGATGGTGAATAAAACCACTAAGTTCAAGAAAGGCAAGGGTAAGAAGAACTTCAAGAAGGACGGCAAGGGAGTTGCCGTGCCCGGTAAGCCAGTTGTCGGGAAGAAGCCAAAGCATGGACCCAAGCCTGAGACTAAGTGCTTTTATTGCAAGGGAAACGGTCACTGGAAGCGGAACTACCCCAAGTACTTAGCAGATAAGAAGGCCGGCAATACCAAAGGTATATGTGATATACATGTTATTGATGTGTACCTAACCAGCGGTCGTAGTAGCTCCTGGGTATTTGATACCGGTGCGGTTTCTCATATTTGTAACTCAAAACAGGAGCTGCGGAATAAGCGGAGACTGGCGAAGGACGTGGTGACGATGCGCGTCGGGAATGGTTCCAAGGTCGATGTGATCGCCGTCGGCACGCTACCTCTACATTTACCTACGGGATTAGTTTTAAACCTCAATAATTGTTATTTAGTACCAGCTTTAAGCATGAACATTGTATCTGGATCTCGTTTAATGCGAGATGGCTACTCGTTTAAATCTGACAATAATGGTTGTTCTATTTATATGAGAGGTATGTTTTATGGTCATGCCCCGCTGGTCAATGGTTTATTCTTATTGAATCTCGAACGTGATGTTACACATATTCATAGTGTGACTGCCAAAAGATGTAAGGTTGATAATGATAGTCCCACATACTTGTGGTGCTGCCGCCTTGGTCACATTGGTGTCAAACGCCTGAAGAAACTCCATGCAGATGGACTTTTGGAGTCTCTTGATTATGAATCATTTGACACGTGCGAGCCATGCCTCATGGGCAAAATGACCAAGACTCCATTCTCTGGAACAATGGAATGAGCCACCAACTTATTGGAAATAATACATACTAATGTGTGCGATCCAATGAGCGTTGAGGCTTGCGGTCTCTATCGTTATGTTCTCACCCTCACTGATGACTTGAGTAGATATGGGTATGTGTACTTAATGAAACACAAGTCTGAGACCTTTGAAAAGTTCAAGGAATTTCAGAATGAGGTTGAGAATCAACGTGACAGGAAAATAAAGTTCTTATGATCAGATCATGGGGGAGAATATTTGAGTCACGAATTTGGTACGCACTAAAGGAAATGTGGAATTGTTTCACAACTCAAGCCGCCTGGAACACCTCAGCGTAATGTTGTGTCCGAACGTCGTAATCGCACTCTATTGGATATGGTGCGATCTATGATGTCTCTTACCGATCTACCGCTATCATTTTGGGGTTATGCTATAGAGACTGCCGCATTCACTTTAAATAGGGCTCCGTCAAAATCCGTTGAGACGACACCGTATGAATTGTGGTTTGGGAAGAAACCTAAGCTGTCATTTCTGAAAGTTTGGGGATGCGATGCTTATGTCAAGAAACTTGAACCTGAAAAGCTCGAACCCAAATCAGAAAAATGCGTCTTCATAGCATACCCTAAGGAAACTATTGGGTATACCTTCTATCTCAGATTCGAAGGCAAGATCTTTGTTGCCAAGAATGGATCCTTTCTAGAGAAAGAGTTTCTCTCGAAAGAAGTAAGTGGGAGGAAAGTAGAACTTGATGAAGTATTGCCTCTTGAACCGGAAAGTAGCGCAGCTCAAGAAAATGTTTCTGTGGTGCCTGCACCGACTAGAGAGGAAGTTAATGATGATGATCAAGGAACTTCGGATCAAGTTACTACTGAACTTCGTAGGTCCACAAGGACACGTTCCACACCAGAATGGTATGGCAACCCTGTCCTAGAAATAATGTTGTTAGACAACGGTGAACCTTCGAACGATGAAGAAGCGATGGCGGGCCCAGATTCCAACAAATGGCTTGAAGCCATGAAATCCGAGATAGGATCCATGTATTAAAACAAAGTATGGACTTTGACGGACTTGGCCGATGATCGGTGAGCCAAAGAAAATAAATGGATTTTTAAGAAGAAGACGGACGTGGATGGCAGTGTGGCCATCTATAAAGCTCGGCTTCTCTCTAAGGGTTACCGACATGTTCAAGGGGTTGACTACGATGAGACCTTCTCACCTGTAGCGAAGCTGAAGTCCGTCCGAATCATGTTAGCAATTGCCACATTCTATGATTATCAGATATGGCAAATGGACGTCAAAACGACATTCCTTAATGGTTTCCTTAAGGAATAATTGTATATGGGTGGGAGCTCTGTAGCATTTCTCATATTATATGTGGATGACATACTATTGATGGGAAATGATATAGAACTCTTGGAAAGCATAAAGGCCTACTTGAATAAGTGTTTTTCAATGAAGGACCTTGGAGAAGCTGCTTACATATTAGGCATCAAGATCTATAGAGATATATCGAGACGCCTCATTGGTCTTTCACAAAGCACGTACCTTGACAAGATATTGAAGAAGTTCAATATGGATCAGTCCAAGAAGGGGTTCTTGCCTGTATTGCAAGGTGTGAGATTGAGAACGGCTCAATGCCCGACCACGACAGAAGATAGAGAAAAGATTAGTGTCATCCCCTATGCCTCGGCCATAGGGTCTATTATGTATGCCATGCTATGTACTAGACATGATGTAAACCTTGCCGTAAGTTTGGTAGGAAGGTACTGAAGTCTACTACACAACCTTCTTCTTGTAGACGTTGTTGGGCCTCCAAGTGCAGAGGTTTGTAGGACAGTAGCAAATTTCCCTCAAGTGGATGACCTAAGGTTTATCAATCCGTAGGAGGCGTAGGATGAAGATGGTCTCTCTCAAGCAACCCTGCAACCAAATAACAAAGAGTCTCTTGTGTCCCCAACACACCCAATACAATGGTAAATTGTATTGGTGCACTAGTTCGGCGAAGAGATGGTGATACAAGTGGTATATGGATGGTAGATAAAGGTTTTTGTAATCTGAAAATATAAAAACAGCAAGGTAACTAATGATAAAAGTGAGCACAAACGGTATTGCAATGTGTTGAAACAAGGCCTAGGGTTCATACTTTCACTAGTGCAAGTTCTCTCAACAATAATAACATAATTGGATCATATAACTATCCCTCAACATGAAACAAAGAGTCACTCCAAAGTCACTAATAGCGGAGAACAAACAAAGAGATTATGGTAGGGTATGAAACCACCTCAAAGTTATCCTTTCTGATCTATCTATTCAAGAGTCCGTAGTAAAATAACATGAAGCTATTCTTTCCATTCAATATATCATAGAGTTCGTACTAGAATAACACCTCAAGACACAAATCAACCAAAACCCTAATGTCACCTAGATATTCCATTGTCACCTCAAGTATCCGTGGGTATGATTATACGATATGCATCACACAATCTCAGATTCATCTATGCAACCAACACATAGAACCTCAAAGAGTTCCCCAAAGTTTCTACCGGAGAGTCAAGATGAAAACGTGTGCCAACCCCTATGCATAGATTCCAAGGTCACGAAACCCGCAAGTTGATCACCAAAACATACATCAAGTGGTCTCAAATCCTTAAAGAGTCAATCCGATAAGATAACTTCAAAGGGAAAACTCAATCCATTACAAGAGAGTAGAGGGGGAGAAACATCATAAGGTCCAACTATAATAGCAAAGCTCACGATACAACAAGATCGTATCACCTCAAGAACACGAGAGAGAGAGAGAGAGAGAGAGATCAAACACATAGCTACTGGTACATACCCTCAGCCCCGAGGGATACCTACTCCCTCCTCATCATGGAGAGCACCGGGATGATGAAGATGGCCACCGGAGAGGGATTCCCCCTCCGACAGGGTGCCGGAATGGGTCTAGATTGGTTTCGGTGGCCACAGAGGCTTCTGGCGGCGGAACTCCCGATCTATTGTGCTCCCCAAAAATTTTAGGGTATATGGGTATATATGGGAGGAAGAAGTATGTCGGTGGACTTCCAGGATGTCCACGAGGCAGGGGGCATGCCCCCCACCCTCGTTGGCAGCCCAAGACTCTCCTGGTTCAACTTCGATACTCTGTGGGCTTCTTCTGGTCCAAAAATAAGTTCCGTGAAGTTTCAGGTCAATTGGACTCCATTTGATTTTCCTTTTCTGCGATACTCTAAAACAAGGAAAAAACAGAAACTGGCACTGGGCTCTGGGTTAATAGGTTAGTCCCAAAAATAATATAAAAGTGTATAATAAAGCCCATAAACATCCAAAACAGATAATATAATAGCATGGAACAATCAAAAATTATAGATACATTGGAGACGTATCAGCATCCCCAAGCTTAATTCCTGCTCGTCCTCAAGTAGGTAAATGATAAAAATAGAATTTTTGATGTGGAATGCTACCTAACATATTTCTCTAAGTAATTCTCCTTTATTGTGGCAAGAATATTCAGATCCATAAGATTCAAGACAAAAGTTTAATATTGACATAAAAATAATATAACTTTAAGCATACTAACTAAGCAATCATGTCTTCTCAAAATAACATGGCCAAAGAAAGCTATCCCTACAAAATCATATAGTCTGGCCATGCTCCATCTTCACCACACAAAATATTTAAATCATGGACAACCCCGATGACAAGCCAAGCAATTGTTTCATACTTTTAATGTTCTCAAACTTTTTCAATCTTCACGCAATACATGAGCGTGAGCCATGGATATAGCACTATAGGTGGAATAGAATGGTGGTTGCGGAGAAGACAAAAAAGAGAAGATAGTCTCACATCAACTAGGCGTATCAACGGACTATGGAGATGCCCATCAATAGATATCAATGTGAGTGAGTAGGGATTGCCATGCAATGGATGCACTAGAGCTATAAGTGTATGAAAGCTCAACAAAAGAAACTAAGTGGGTGTGCATCCAACTCGCTTGCTCACGAAGACCTAGGGAATTTTGAGGAAGCCCATCATTGTAATATACAAGCCAAGTTCTATAATGAAATATTCCCACTAGTATATGAAAGTGACAACATAGGAGACTCTCTATCATGAAGATCATGGTGCTACTTTCAAGCACAAGTGTGGTAAAAGGATAGTAGCATTGTCCCTTCTCTCTTTTTCTCTCATTTTTTTATTTTTTTTATTTTTATTTTTTTATTTGGGCCTTTTTTATGGCCTCTTTTTTTCTCTTTTTTTCTATTTGTCGTCTAGAGTCTCATCCCGACTTATGGGGGAATCATAGTCTCCATCATCCTTTCCTCACTGGGACAATGCTCTAATAATGATGATCATCACACTTTTATTTTCTTACAACTCAAGAATTACAACTGATACTTAGGACAAGATATGACTCTATATGAATGCCTCCGGCGGTGTACTGGGATGTTCAATGACTCATAAGTGACATGTATGAAAGAATTATGAATGGTGGCTTTGCCACAAATACGATGTCGACTACATGATCATGCTAAGCAATATGACAATGATGAAGCGTGTCATAATAAATGGAACGGTGGAATGTTGCATGGCAATATATCTCGGAATGGCTATGGAAATGCCATAATAGGTAGGTATGGTGTCTGTTTTGAGGAAGGTATATGGTGGGTTTATGATACCGGCGAAAGGTGCGCGGTATTAGAGAGGCTAGCAATGGTGGAAGGGTGAGAGTGCGTATAATCCATGGACTCAACATTAGTCATTAAAGAACTCACATACTTATTGCAAAAATCTATTAGTTATCAAAACAAAGTACTATGCGCATGCTCCTAGGGGGGTAGATTGGTAGGAAAAGACCATCGCTCGTCCCCGACCGCCACTCATAAGGAAGACAATAGATAAATAAATCATGCACCGACTTCATCACATAACGGTTCACCATACGTGCATGCTACGGGAATCACAAACTTCAACACAAGTATTTCTCAAATTCACAACTACTCAACTAGCATGACTCTAATATCACCATCTCCATATCTCAAAACAATTATCAAGTATCAAACTTCTCTTAGTATTCAATGCACTTATATGAAAGTTTTTATTATATCCCTCTTGGATGCCCATCATATTAGGACTAAATTCATAACCAAAGCAAATTACCATGCTGTTTAGAGACTCTCGAAATAACATAAGTGAAGCATGAGAGTTCATATATTTCTATAAAATAAAACCACCACCGTGCTCTAAAAAGATATAAGTGAAGCACTAGAGCAACAACAAACTACTCCGAAAGATATAAGTGAAGATTAATGAGTAGTCGAATAATTATGCAACTATATGAAGACTCTATAACATTTAAGAATTTCAGATATTGGTATTTTATTCAAACAGCAAGCAAAACTAAAGAAAATAAAATGACGCTCCAAGCAAAACACATATCATGTGGTGAATAAAAATATAGCTCCAAGTAAAGTTACCGATAGACAAAGACGAAAGAGGGGATGCCTTCCGGGGCATCCCCAAGCTTAGGCTCTTGGCTATCCTTGAATATTACCTTGGGGTGCCTTGGTCATCCCCAAGCTTAGGCTCTTTCCACTCCTTATTCCATAGTCCATCGAATCCTTACCCAAAACTTGAAAACTTCACAACACAAAACTTAACAGAAAACTCGTAAGCTCCGTTAGTATAAGAAAATAAATCACCACTTCAAGTACTGTAATGAACTAATTCTTTATTTATATTGGTATTAAAACTACTGTATTCCAACTTCTCTATGGTTTATAAACTATTTTACTAGCCATAGATTCATCAAAATAAGTAAACAACACATGAAAAACAGAATCTGTCAAAAACAGAACAGTCTGTAGTAATCTGGATCAAACGTATACTTATGGAACTCATAAAATTCTCAAATAAATTTATGGACCTGAGTAATTTATATATTAATCATCTTCAAAAAGAATTAACTCAATATCACTCTCCAAATAAAAATGGCAGCAATTCTCGTGAGCGCTAAAGTTTCTGTTTTTTACAGCATGATCACAAAGACTTCCCCCAAGTCTTCCCAAAGGTTCTACTTGGCACAAACACTAATAAAAGAATAAAACCACATCTTAAACAGAGGCCAGATGAATTATTTATTACTAAACAGGAACAAAAAGCAAGGAACAAAAATAAAGTTGGGTTGCCTCCCAACAAGCGTTATCGTTTAATGCCCCTAGCTAGGCATGATGATTTCAATGATGCTCACATAAAAGATAAGAATTGAAACATAAAGAGAGCATCATGAAGAATATGACTAGCACATTTAAGTCTAACCCAATTTCTATGCATAGGGATTTTGTGAGCAAACAACTTGTGGGAACAAGAATCAACTTGCATAGGAAGGTAAAACAAGCATAACTTCAAAATTTTAAGCACATAGAGAGGAAACTTGATATTATTGCAATTCCTACAAGCATATGTTCCTCCATAATAATAATTTTCAGTAGCATCATGAATGAATTCAACAATATAACTGTCACATAAAGCATTCTTTTCATGATCTACAAGCATAGAATTTTTATTACTCTCCACATAAGCAAATTTATTTTCATGAATAATAGTGGGAGCAAACTCAACAAAATAAATATCATGTGATTGAAAATTAAGATCAAGATGACAAGTTTCATGGTTATCATTATTATTTAAAGCATATGTGTCATCACAATAATCATGATAGATAGGAGGCATGCTTTCATCATAGTAAATTTGCTCATCAAAACTTGGGGGACAAAAAATATCATCTTCATCAAACATAGCTTCCTCAAGCTTGTGGATTTGCATATCATTAGCATCATGGATATTCAAGGAATTCATACTAACAACATTGCAATCATGCTCATCATTCAAATATTTAGTGTCAAACATTTTAATGCATTCTTCTTCTAGCACTTGAGCACAATTATCGGAATCCTTATTCTCATGATAGATATTGAAAAGATAAAGCGTATGAGGCAAACTTAATTCCATTTTTTGTAGTTTTCTTTTATAAAATAAACTAGTGATAAAACAAGAAACTAAAAGACTCGATTGCAAGATCTAAAGATGTACCTTCAAGCACTCACATCCCCAGCAACGGCGCCAGAAAAGAGCTTGATGTCTACTACACAACCTTCTTCTTGTAGACGTTGTTGGGCCTCCAAGTGCAGAGGTTTGTAGGACAGTAGCAAATTTCCCTCAAGTGGATGACCTAAGGTTTATCAATCCATAGGAGGCATAGGATGAAGATGGTCTCTCTCAAGCAACCCTGTAACCAAATAACAAAGAGTCTCTTGTGTCCCCAACACACCCAATACAGTGGTAAATTGTATAGGTGCACTAGTTCGGCGAAGAGATGGTGATACAAGTGGTATATGGATGATAGATAAAGGTTTTTGTAATCTGAAAATATAAAAACAGCAAGGTAACTAATGATAAAAGTGAGCGTAAACGGTATTGCAATGCATTGAAACAAGGCCTAGGGTTCATACTTTCGCTAGTGCAAGTTCCCTCAACAATAATAACATAATTGGATCACATAACTATCCCTCAAGATGCAACAAAGATTCACTCCAAAGTCACTAATAGCGAAGAACAAACGAAGAGATTATGGTAGGATACGAAACCACCTCAAAGTTATTCTTTCCAATCAATCCGTTGGGCTATTCCTATAAGTGTCACAAACAGCCCTAGAGTTTGTACTAGAATAACACCTTAAGACACAAATCAACCAAAACTCTAATGTCACCTAGATACTCCAATGTCACCTCAAGTATCCGTGGGCATGATTATACGATATGCATCACACAATCTCAGATTCATCTATTCAACCAACACATAGGACCTCAAAGAGTGCCCCAAAGTTTCTACCGGAGAATCACGACGAAAACGTGTGCCAACCCCTATGCATAGGTTCAAGGGCGGAACCCGCAAGTTTATCACCAAAACATACATCAAGTGAATCACATGGTATCCCATTGTCACCACAGATACGCACGGCAAGACATACATCAAGTGTTCTCAAATCTTTAAAGACCCAATCCAATAAGATAACCTCAAAGAGAAAAATCAATCCATTACAAGAGAGTAGAGGGGGGGAGAAACATCATAAGATCCAACTATAATAGCAAAGCTCGCGATACATCAAGATCGTATCACCTCAAGAACACGAGAGAGAAAGAGAGAGAGAGAGAGATCAAACACATAGCTACTGGTACATACCCTCAGCCTCGAGGGAGAACTACTCCCTCCTCGTCATGGAGAGCACCGGGATGATGAAGATGGCCACCGGAGAGGGATTGCCCCCTCCGGCAGGGTGCCGGAACGGGTCTAGATTGGCTTTCGGTGGCTACGGAGGCTTCTGGCGGCGGAACTCCCGATCTATTGTGCTCCCGGATGTTTTTAGGGTATATGGAGATATATAGGCGGAAGAAGTATGTCAGGGGAGCCACGAGGGGCCCACGAGGGTGGAGGGCGCGCCCAGGGGGTGGGCGCGCCCCCTACCTCGTGGCCTCCTCGAAGCTTCCCTTACGTGGACTCCAAGTCTCCCGGGTTGCTTTCCTTCCAAAAATAAGTTCCGTGAAGTTTCAGGTCAATTGGACTCCTTTCGATTTTCCTTTTCTTCGAAACCCAAAAATAGGCAAAAAAAATAGAAACTGGCACTGGGCTCTGGGTTAATAGGTTAGTCCCAAAAATAATATAAAAGTGTATAATAAAGCCCATAAACATCCAAAGTAGATAATATAATAGCATGGAACAATCAAAAATTATAGATACGTTGGAGACATATCAATGATTGTGGTAAACTAACAAGCAAAGACTCAAATCATACAAGATGCTCCAAGCAAAATACATATCATGTGGCGAATAAAAATATAGCTCCAAGTAAAGTTACCGATTGAAGTAGACGAAAGAGGGGATGCCTTCCGGGGCATCCCCAAGCTTTGGCTTTTAGGTGTCCTTAGATTATCTTGGGGGTGCCATGGGCATACCCAAGCTTAGGCTCTTGCCACTCCTTGTTCCATAATCCATCAAATCTTTACCCAAAACTTGAAAACTTCACAACACAAAACTTAAAGTAGAAAATCTCGTGAGCTCCATTAGCAAAAGATAACAAAAGACCACTTCAAGGTACTGTAATGAACTCATTCTTTATTTATATTGGTATTATACCTACTGTATTCCAACTTATATATGGTTTATAAACTATTTTACTAGCCATAGATTCATCAAAATAAGCAAACAACACACGAAAAACAGAATCTGTCAAAAACAGAACAGTCTGTCGTAATCTGTAGCTAGCGCAAGATCTGGAACCCCAAAAATTCTAAAATAAATTTCTTAACGTGAGGAATTTATCTATTAATCATCTGCAAAAATAATTAACTAAATAGCAGTTTCCAAATAAAAATGACACCGGTTCTCCTGAGCGCTAAAGGTTCTGGCTTTTACAGCAAGTTCAACAAGACTTTCCCCAAGTCTTCCCAACGGTTCTACTTGGCACAAACACTAATTAAACACAAAAAACACAACCAAAACAGAGGCTAGATAAATTATTTATTACTAAACAGGAGCAAAAAGCAAGGAATAGAAATAAAATTGGGTTGCCTCCCAACAAGCGCTATCGTTTAACGCCCTTAGCTAGGCATAACAAGCAAGAATAGATCTAGGTATTGCCATCTTTGGTAGGCAATCCATAAGTGGCTCTAATAATAGATTCATAAGGTAATTTAATTTTCTTTCTAGGAAAGTGTTCCATGCCTTTCCTTAATGGAAATTGGAATCTAATATTTCCTTCCTTCATATCAATAATTGCACCAATCGTTCTAAGGAAAGGTCTACCAAGAATAATAGGACATGAAGGATTGCAATCTATGTCAAGAACAATAAAATCTACAGGCACATAATTACTATTTGCAACAATAAGAACATTATTAATTCTTCTCATAGGTTTCTTAATAGTGGAATCCTCAAGGTGCAAGTTTAAAGATCAATCATCAAAATCACGGAAACCTAACAAATCACACAAAGTTTTTGGAATCGTGGAAACACTAGCACCCAAATCACATAAAGCATAGCATTCATGATATTTAATTTTAATTTTAATAGTTGGTTCCCACTCATCATAAAGTTTTCTAGGGATAGAAACTTCCAATTCAAGTTTTTCTTCATAAGATTGCATCAAGGCATCAACGATATGTTTAGTAAAGGCTTTATTTTGACTATAAGCATGAGGATAATTTAGCACGGATTGCAACAAGGAAATACAATCAATCAAAGAGCAATTTTCATAGTTAAATTCCTTGAAATCCATAATAGTGGGTTTAGCAACATCTAGGGTTTTAATATCTTCAGTCCCACTTTTATCAAATTTAGCATCAAGATCAATAGATTACGAATTCTTAGAACGCCTTCTAGGTAAAGGTGGATCATATTCAGTCCCATCATTATCAAGATTCATACTGCAAAACAAAGATTTAATAGGGGACACATCAATAACTTTTAGATCTTCATCATTATTTTCATAGGAACTAGAAGAACACGCTTTTATAAAGGCATCTTTCTTAGCACGCATCCTAGCGGTTCTTTCTTTGCACTCATCAATGGAAATTCTTATGGCTTTGAGAGACTCGTTGATATCATGCTTAGGAGGAATAGATCTAAGTTTCAAAGAATCAACATCAAGAGAAATTATATCAACGTTCCTAGCCAAATCATCAATCTTAAGCAATTTTTCTTCAATCATAGCATTAAAATTCTTTTGCGAAGTAATAAATTCTTTAATATTATATTCAAAATCAGAGGGCATCTTATTATAATTTCCATAAGAATTGTTGTAGGAATTACCATAATTATTAGAGGGATTACAAGGATAAGGCCTTGGATTGAAATTTCCTCTATACGCGTTGTTACCAAAATTGTTCCTACCAACAAAATTCACATCCATAGATTCATTATTATTCTCAATCAAAGTAGACAAGGGCATATCATTAGGATCAGAAGAAACACTCTTATTAGCAAATAATTTCATAAGTTCATCCATCTTTCCACTCAAAACATTAATTTCTTCTATCGCATGCACCTTTTTATTAGTAGATCTTTCAGTATGCCATTGAGAATAATTAACCATAATATTATATAGGAGTTTAGTAGCTTCTCCTAAAGTGATTTCCATAAAAGTGCCTCCTGCGGCCGAATCTAAAAGATTTCTAGAAGCAAAATTCAATCCGGCATAAAAAATTTGAACAATCATCCACAAATTTAAACCATGAGTATGGCAATTACGTATCATTAATTTCATTCTCTCCCAAGCTTGTGCAACATGTTCATGATCAAGTTGCTTAAATTTCATAATATCGTTTCTAAGAGAGATGATCTTAGCAGGAGGAAAATACTTAGAGATAAAAGCATCTTTGCAGTTGTTCCATGAATCAATACTATTTTTAGGCAAAGACGAAAACCAAGCTTTAGCACGATCTCTAAGCGAAAAAGGAAATAGCTTCAATTTAACAATATCATTATCCACACCTTTCTTCTTTTGCATGTCACACAAATCAACGAAGCTATTTAGATGGGTAGCGGCATCTTCACTAGGAAGGCCGGAAAACGGATCTTTCATGACAAGATTCAGCAAAGCAGTATTAATTTCACAAGATTCAGCATCGGTAAGAGGAGCAATCGAAGTGCTAATAAAATCATTGTTGTTGGTATTGGTGAAGTCACACAATTTAGTATTATCTTGAGCCATTGTGACAAGCAAGCAAACTAACACACAAGCAAACAAAAATCAAGCGGGCAAAAAGAGGCAAATAGAGAAAGAGAGGGAGGATAGAGAGAGAGGGCAAATAAAATGGCAAGGGTGAAGTGGGGGAGAGGAAAACGAGAGGCAAATGGCAAATAATGTAATGCGGGAGATAAGGGTATGTGATGGGTACTTGGTATGTTGACTTTTGCGAAGACCTCCCCGGCAACGGCGCCAGAAATTCTTCTTGCTACCTCTTGAGCACTGCGTTGGTTTTCCCCGAAGAGGAAGGGATGATGTAGCAAAGTAGCTTAAGTATTTCCCTCAGTTTTTGAGAACCAAGGTATCAATCCAGTAGGAGGCTACGCGTGAGTCCCTCGTACCTGCACAAAACAAATAAATCCTAGCAACCAACGCAAATAGGGGTTGTCAATCCCTATAGGGCCACTTACGATAGTGAGATCTGATAGATATGATAAAGATAATATTTTTGGTATTTTGTGATAAAGATGCAAAGTAAAATAAAGGCAAAGGAAATAACTAAGTAGTAGGAGATCAATATGATAAAGATAGACCCGGGGGCCATAGGTTTCACTAGTCGCTTCTCTCGAGAGCATAAGTATTCTACGGTGGGTGAACAAATTACTGTTGAGCAATTGACAGAATTGAGCATAATTATGAGAATATCTAGGCATGATCATGTATATAGGCATCACGTCCGAGACAAGTAGACCGACTCCTGCCTGCATCTACTACTATTACTCCACTCATCGACCGCTATCCAGCATGCATCTAGAGTATTAAGTTAAAAACAAAGTAATGCCTTAAGCAAGATGACATGATGTAGAGGGATAAACTCATGCAATATGAAGAAAACCCCATCTTGTTATCCTCGATGGAAACAATACAATACGTGCCTTGCTGCCCCTACTGTCACTGGGAAAGGACACCGCAAGATTGAACCCAAAGCTAAGCACTTCTCCCATTGCAAGAAAGATCAATCTAGTAGGCCAAACCAAACTGATAATTCAAAGAGACTTGCAAAGATAACCAATCATACATAAAAGAATTCAGAGAAGATTCAAATATTATTCATAGATAGGCTTGATCATAAACCCACAATTCATCGGTCTCAACAAACACACTGCAAAAAGAAGGTTACATCGAATAGATCTCCACAAGAGAGGGGGGAACATTGTATCGAGATCCAAAAAGAGAGAAGAAGCAATCTAGCTACTAACTATGGACCCGTAGGTTTGAGGTAAACTACTCACACTTCATCGGAGAGGTTATGGTGTTGATGTAGAAGCCCTCCGTGATCGATGCCCCCTCCGGCGGAGCTCCGAAACAGGCTCCAAGATGGGATCTCGTGGATACAGAAAGTTACGACGGTGGAATTAGGGTTTTGGCTCCATATCTGATTGTTTGGGGGTACGTGGATATATATAGGAGGAAGGAGTACGTCGGTGGAGCAACAGGGGGCCGACGAGGGTGGAGGGTGCGCCTAGGGTAGGCAGGCGCGCCCCCCTACCTCGTGGCCTTCTCTCTTGTGCCTTGACGTAGGGTCCAAGTCTCCTGGGTTTTATTCGTTGAGAAAATCACGTTCCCGAAGGTTTCATTCTGTTTGGACTCCGTTTGATATTCCTTTTCTTCGAAACCCTAAAACAGGCAAAAAACAGTAATTCTGGGTTGGGCCTCCGGTTAATAGGTTAGTCCCAAAAATAATATAAAGGTGGATGATAAAGCCCAATAATGTCCAAAACAGTAGATAATATAGCATGGAGCAATCAAAAATTATGGATACGTTGGAGACGTATCAGGCAGCGGGCTCGGGGGAGGCTCGTAGGCGGCGGATCGAGCGGAGAGGTGGCAACGACCGTGGCAGAGAAGACGGTTGGTGGCAATGGTTCGAGGGCGTCCCGGCTTGATTTGGTCACCGGGACGGACGAAGCTGGCCGCGGCGGGCCTTCTGGACATACTCCCACACGCCAGAGATGCTGGTGGCCGCGACAACGACGGCGAGGCAAGGGTCACCGCGGGATCTTGGAGCTCTAAAACAAGAGCCAGAGAAGCGGGGAGGCGATAGGGATCAAGGGAAAAAGGGAGAGATGGGAGTTAGGGTTTCGGCGGACAAATATATAGGTCCAGGGGGCGACATGGAGGGCTCCACGGCCATGGCGCCCTGGATGTGCTCCACGCACCACTCTGCCTCCTGTAGCGAGGTGGGAGGAGACCCAGGTCGGGCTGGGTTGCACTGTAAATGGCTTAGAGCCCATCTGTACAATAGGTGTAGCTCATTTCTTTTATGACCATATGTTTTTTTCTCTAGCCTCTGTTTTGTACTTAATTCATTTAGCAAATGAGTTTTGTAAAATGTGGGGATGGACACATATTTAGTATTGCAATGTTAGGTGCTACCACCAAAAACTTAGGAGGAAGTTTGACTTAGCTTGAATTTTTCGTAAATGGAGAAGTATTCAAAAATGTTATTTTGGCACGGTTTTAAATGTTTGAGGGCATTTAATAAGGGAAAACTTTGTTTTTGCCACTCTAGCTTTTGCCAATTTTGCTTATGCCACTCTAGAATTTGACTTCCCACGTTTGCCACTCTTAGCTTTTGACAATACATCACTTTTGCCATTCCGTGGCAAAAGCAAAATTTTCAGAGTGGCAATTGTGATACATTGTCAAAAGCTAAGAGTGGCAAAAGTGAAATGAAAAATTTCATTTTTGCCATGGAATGGCAAAAGTGATGTATTGTCTAAAGCAAAGAGTGGCAAAAGTGAGATGTCAAATTCTAGAGTGGCATAAGCAAAATTGGCAAAAGCAAGAGTGGCAAAAACAAAGTTTTCCCATTTAATAACCTTTTAAAATATTAGTTTCAACATGACAACTATCCAGGGATTATCTACCACACTTTGAACATTTTATTTTTAACGTTTGAGAAATTTGAATTTGAACTTGAACGGGATTGAACCATCGCGGATTTAACAACAATAATCATGGCGACATGGCATCATGAGCAGAGGTTACTGTAGCTTAATTATCCGGGTGTCACAAACGGCATCGCCGGAGCACCTCCTTGCGGGGGGATGGAGCAAGAGGTTGAAGAAGGTGGCTTCTTTGAAGCCGGAACCTTCCTCCGCTTTACGCCCGTGACCTTGCCGACCTTCTCCGCCGCCGGCCGGGATCGCGCTGCCGCGCGCCCGGAGCTTGGGCCATCATGGCGGGGGCGGCCGGATTCTCGCCCTGCACGACCATGTTGCCCTGCCGCTTGCGGGCAGGCGCAGCGTGGGCTTGGGCGATGGCGGCGGGGCCAACATGGCCGGCAGCGAGATCCGCCCGAGGACGAGGGATAGTATGGGGTCGTCCATGGCGGCGAGGGACGCCCGGGGAGGAGCAGCCGGAGTTTGCGGAGCGGGGGCAATGGTGACGGAGGGTGCGGGGAGCGGGAAGGGCCGCGCGGAAATGTCCCTCCCACCAAATCTAGCGTGGGATAGGGGTTGAGCTCGGGTCGGCCTCCCAGCCCGTGAAGATAGAGGTTGGGGGAGAAGATTTGCCGCGCCCCGCAAAAAAAATTGCGGGCCAGGACGGAATGCGGGGTCTGCTCGTTCAGATTTTCTGGCCCCGACCCACAATTTGGCGGTTATTTTGCGGGCTGGGGCATTTTGCGGGGTCTGCTAGAGTTGCTCTAAACCAGGCGTTTTGCGGGGTCTGCTAGAGTTGCTCTAAACCATGCTACTCCATCCGTTTCAAAATAGATGACCCACCTTTGTGAACGGAGGGAGTAGTTGCGAGAGAACTGGGTTAGTTCCTTTTGCGACAAGAAAAAGTCTTAGACCTTGTCACAGCTGTGCTTATTTAGATACATTACAACCACGCACTTTTCCTGCCCTCTCAGGCCATCAGTGGTTTCGGCCGTCGGATCTCAAGTTTTGGGCAAATCTGGCCGTTGGATGTCCCCCAATTCCGCCTGGGCTTCGTTTGCTGTACAGCTCGCGCTACATGGGCTGGATCGCTGCTCCCGTAACAAAATCCATGGTCCGCTGTTCACTAGGCCGACTGGGCCGATGGCCTGTCATAATCCTTGGAGCGCTATGTCGTGCGGCTCGTTTCCAGCAGAAGCGGAACTTTCTCCATCGAGAGTAGACCCGGCCGGTCATTGCGCTCAGAAAAATTAAACGAGCCGCGGGGTCGCACGGTTGCCGGTGAGGTCATATTGCGGATCGCACGGCCTTCCCAGTCGAGGAGAGAGATCATGCCGAACTGCTTCGAGAACCGCACGCCGATGCAGGCACAGATGAAGCGACGCTCGACTCTTCGGTGAAGCACAGGATTGAAACTGAGTCGATGGGGTTAAAAGAGGCAATCAAGTATCAGTTACCAGGAGCATTCATCGCGGGTGAAGTGCGCCGCTCATCGGCGGTGACAAATTAAGGTGTTCATTTCTTTTCTCCAACCTGCAGCTGCTTCGGTTCCTTCGTGTTCTGCATGGTGACGTCGACTGTCGTTTGGAGTTGAATCGCCGGTGATTGATTGAGGAAGTAAATCAGACTCCATTAATAACGTTAATCGATGCAAGCCACTCTCCGCCTGCTGATAATATAAGGTTAGTTACCAATGTCGATTCACGCTCTTCCTCCCGTCCACGGGCGTCTATATAATCTCCACCGTCCTGCTACTCTTTCTTCACTCCCCTCACTTTCGCAAAACCTTCTCTGGCAGCTGTAGGAGAAACATAGGTCGCTAATTCGCCTTTCCTGTTCTTCCTGTTCTTCCTGTTGTCCCTTGTTCATACCTCCCCTTTCCCCCTAATTATTCATCTAATGCTAGATTTTCTTTTTGATACTGTTCTTTGTACTAGAAAAATAAGTATGTGTTCTCTACCTTACAGATCTGATCTTGGTTCTACTGAATTGGCTGGTTCTGTTCTGCTGGATACGAAGTATAAGGGGATAGCCATTTGGAAGACGAGGCGCTGATTTGAACTTCAGTTATTTGTTGCCTGGAGTATCATGTTTCAGTCCTCACATTTGGCAGTTGCTCAGATTGGTAATGGCAACACTTTGTTGGTTTGCTGCAGTATTCTTTGACAAAGTGCATAGTACACTTCAGAGTAATCACTAATTTTTTTGTAATCTGTTGCTACTTTATGGCATTTGTGCTTCAAACTCTCGATTTCATATACATAAATCCATGGGAAAATGCTCAACATGACCAGCAGAATATTATTTCTGTAGATAGTCTATTACTCACTATCTGCTACTTTTATTTCTAATCTACTTTAGTGATCTATAAACGCTCTTATATTTCTTTACGGAGCAAATTCCATAGGAGACCAGTGTGTACGTGCTTTTGCAGTCTGTACACATAATGACATCAGTGTCCGTGTGTCACTGAGCAAGAGATGCAGTATGTCCTAACGAGAAAGTTTTGATGTCAAATTATTGTCCCATTCATTGAACGGAACTTCAATTCAGACGCTAACAATTTCCAGGTTTAAGTAATGTGGAAATCTGCAGTAATCATGTTTTTAGTTTTATCTGTTTTACCCCATTTGAACTTTCCTATGCCTCCCAATATGTTTACGTTCTAACCAGCGCAGTCCCAGTTGTCTGAAGTTAACCAGAATTTGAAACTCTACTCTGGTACATCAGCATCTGTTTTCATGGTTATGAGATTGGTGTTTGGGTAGGAAAAGAAAGCAGATATTCTCAAATATTCAGGATAACTGCCAATCACAACGATACTCACAGGGCTCATAATGCCTAAATGCTTGTGAAACTTGATGAATACTGAGATGTGTTTGTCATTTTGCATATCATCACATAAAGAACATTGAACTTGAAAACCTACAGAGGTTTCTTCTTAAGAAAACTCCTGTAGAAACTGAACTTTATTCCTCATCAGGAATGTAGGTAATTGTTGCTTTTGAAATGTCTATCCGGAAGGCTCCCAAATGGAACTGTACTGACCAAGTATGTTACTGAACTTTTGGGTTCAGTTATATATATATAAACTATTCAAGAATGACCTAATGTTCTGGATTTTTTTTCTCATGTTCTGTCTTGGAAGCTCACACATTGAGTTGTTCAAGGAGTAGGCAGTGCTCTGTAGCGGCAGAGAGGAATCGTCTCCCGTGTCGCCTAGGAGGGCTCCCAGGCGACAGGTGGGGCAAGAGGAATCTAGCCTAAGATATTTTGTGTTTTTTTCACTAGATCCTGCATCAAACAATCATGGCGTGTTCTGTAATAATTTCCGTCGAATTTTAATGGTTTTGCAAGATCTAATTTATTCTACCTAGCACAAACATTATCTGAATGCATCAAGTATTGAATTGAGCAACTGCCCTATGTATATCAATTTTGCATCATTCAGATTTTAGTACAAACATTATCGTACAACATTTTCCAAATATCTATATTGTCTTTCCAAATAAAATGAATTGGTGAAGCAACGCTTGCCTTACCTCCATATATTTATGAAAATTCTGACCAGTCTATAGTTAAAATGGACGGGCGCAGCAACGCGCGCCATCATGGTCTAGTCTTCTTCAAGGCCAGCCCCCAGACCGATCTTGATGTCATCAAGAAGGCACGAAGCTCTGTTTTTGCCCCGACCTATTGCATTCTGATACTCTGTCCGTCTTAAAATATACACAAACAAAAAAATGAGACCCCGATAAATCCTGAACATTCGGACTTTGCCTATGGCAAATCTAACTTTTTTATGGCAATTTTGGTTCACACGAGGATGAAATATTTAGTTGGTAACCATAGCAATTTCGTCCGCAGTTTGTTTTTCACCAGGGAATTACATGCGTGTCAACTGAACTTATCATCCTCGCGTCAATGAAAGTTGCCATAAAAAAGAATCAATTTGCCATGAGCAAAGTCCAAACATTTGGGATTTATCTTTTTCGAAAAGGGCAACGATTTGCGCCGGCGCGCCGGCCCAACTGTTGGGCTAGTCGAGCCCCAACCGTTTGATGCAGCGTGTGATGTAATCCCTTCAACCGTCAGATCAGATCCTTCGCTTGTATCCCACGTGGTCTTCTTCCCCAAATCACGCGACCGCGCGCAGAGAGAAGAAAAAGCTGATAGCGAGCACCACCGGCCTTCCCGCATCGTGCTTGCAACTCGTCGCCGTCGTTCGCATCCCTCATCGCCGGCCCCTAATCGCCAACCGTCATGTTTCTGCAGCTCATCGCCATGACAAGTCGCCACTCCGACAGCAGGCCGTTGTAGCACCAGCCGGCAGCGGTTGCAGCTCACCGCCCCAATGGTTGCAACGCTAGGTGCGCCACCGGCCGCCCTCGCCGACGACGCTCGCCGTTGGGTGCATGCCGCTCACATCGTCATCGCCTCCCTGGTCGCCACTTCCATCTACCGCCATCGAAGCAAAATAACTCATCGGTGGAAGCTTTACAAGTTGCCGGTTGCAACAAATCAGAGCTCCATCATCGACATGCACCTTACCTAATGAACTCCGATCATCGGCGATGCAGCTTGGTCGTCGGTTGTAGCAAAAACTAACAACGTTTGTAACAAATGGTCGCCGATGAAGCTTTTTTCCCATTGCCATTGAAGCTTTTTCACTCACCGGATGAATCTTTTTCATGCACTGGTTGAAGTTTTTTCCATTTTTGCTACAAGCACGAAGACAGCAAAAGTGTGGCCGGCCACGACGATTGCAATTTGTTGCAACCGAAGTGGGAAAAGCTACATCCGGCGACCCAATTTGCTACAACTGGTGTGCGGTGGTGCAACCGGTGCGCGGGTGGTGCGACGAGCCGGCGACATAGTTGACCACGGCCGGCAGCAGCGCAGGGGAAAGGAAGAAGAAAACATGGCCACGGGGAGGGATGCGGCTGGAGGTAGGGGATGAAGGTGTGCGGTTGGGAAAAGATAAGGGAGGAGGGCGTTGTTAAGTTTCATGCACTAGCCAACGCAACTAAAAGTCTGAACTGATGGAAAGGGCTAGTACAATCCGCATATACTGTAACACCCCCTCTCACGTGTGATGAGGAAGACAAGTTAACACGTGCAACCGGAAAAGAGCGACGGCGCACGGAACTCACGTATGACTCAAGAGGCCTCTACGTGGACACAAATGGGGGCTATCAGCAATTTTTTTAAATAAATTGCACAAACCAGAACTTGAATTCAAGACCTTACCTCTGATACCATGTTAAGCTTCATGCACTAGCTAATGCAATCAAAAGTCCGAACTGATGGAAAGGGCTAGTACAATCCACATATACTATAATAGGCGCGATCTATGTGGGGCCCAAAAAAACGCGTCTCACGGAGCTGGGTGTGGGTTGCCAGCGTGGCTCGTGGCCGGCTGAAAATTCGGCCGGCGCACCGGTCACAATCATTTTCCTTTTGAAAAGCTTGCTTCTAGAAACAGGAGAGCAGAACCTTGATTTGCATAAGTTTGTGCTTTTCATAGATTATACTCCCTCCGTCCGGAAATACTTGTCATCAAAATGGATAGAAAAGGGTGTATCTAGAACTAAAATACATCTAGACACATCCCCTTTTATTCATCTTGATAACAAGTATTTCCGAACGGAGGGAGTATTGTTCAACTGAAAAAAGATACACAAGGTTTGGTTTTTCATACATTATATAATGTTTTTCGCAAATTGCATTTTTCACAGATTGTAAAAAAAAACTACTGTTTTAGTTAAATTACCATGACACAAAAAAAGAAGAGAGCAAATAAAGTAAAAACCAACAATAATGGAAAACAACACAACTGGTGAGTTACTGCCGAAAATTGATGCTCCTCCATACAATGATACTAAAGTGGTTGCCTGTATCCACCTCTGAGCAGCAACAACATACAAAAAGAATAAAAATGTAGCAATATGACAACAGATGAAAAAATACTACTAAAAAAGAATTGAGAGACAACAAAAATGCTTTTTTTCGTAAGTACATCCTCATGACAGTTATACAACCAGCAAAAACATTGCCTGTTTCTTTGTTCTAGCAATATGACTAAAGGCCTTTTTCATAGATTTTTATGCAGGAAAACATTTAAAAACTATATGACAGTACAACAAAAATGTCATATTGACTTTCAGTTGTTTAGCTTCTTGAGGACTACAAAAATACATTAACAAACAAAAACATTTCCTAAAAAAAGGTTCAAAGAAATATGATTTCAGATAATTATCACCTGCTTATAAAGTTTTTTGGCTTCACTAAATATGTACTCTGAAAAGAAAACTAAAAATCTGCTGCATGTACCTATACTCAGTTGCTTAGCCAAGAGTTCAAAATGGAAGGTTGCAAAAAAAGCGACATATCTGATTATATCTCTCTAAAATAGACTTGGCAAAAATGCTTTACAAGCAAACCAGAGTAATAATCCGTGTGCAAAAGCACAGATACAAAATCCATGCCCACAATGGCAACAGCTAGTTTGACAAACAACAAACAAAACATCAACCACTCCAGTAAGAGTGTGAAGTCTCAGGACTGAACACGACTTTTCGTGCCAAGTACCAGTAACTATGTACACTTCTATTTGTAGGCAGTTGTGGCACCAGTGTAACAATCCTCTGGCGCTGGTCTCATGTCCCGAGGGAGCGTGGAGCCCGACGCCTCGCAGACATCTCTTCATGCTCTGCAAGCTTCGTGATCATGTTTTGTGCATTCTGCATCATCTCCTGCCCATACGCCCCTTCCGCGTTCAGGAGCTCAAAGCATGTCTTGGCTAAGCTGGGAGTCATGGCAGGATCCACATCGATTTGCAGACGTATCAACGAACCTCTGTTGGTGGCGACCACCTGCTGGAGCTGTGGAAGCAGCAAAAAGGGACAGAATATTAACAATGTAAATATAAGGGTTTTGCAGCAGCAACAGATTGGCACACAGGCCATTAAGAGAACACAGACCTGAGTAAGCGAGGTGATCACAATTAAATCGAGGTGCAGAATCTGGGTTTTCAATGTCCCCGTCCACCGTCCCCTGTACATAACCCTGGGCGAGGCGCTTGATCTCACCTCCAACCAGGCGGCAGAGACCGGAGGCTCCCTTAGCCATCCTCGCCAGCTGACCCAGGACCTGGCTCATGCCCCGGCAGGCCCGGGCCATCCACAGCACGATCTCAGGGAACTCGCCCTCGGGCACGTACCCAGAAACCCAGAGGAAGAACTGACTGCGCTCTCGCAGCGATGTTTCCCAAGCCCCAAGATAGGTCCCGCAGTCCTCAATACCGCCCCCGATCTGGGCAAATCGAAATGCCCAGGAAACCTCTGCAGAAGATATCAGAACACGCGTCTCAATCTCCTTTTTCTGTGTTGAGTAAATGGCATTGCCGGTCTGAGAACTTTGCTCTGAGGGTGCACTTAAGTGACACTAGTTGCAAACTGGAAAAACAATGTTATTGTCTGAGTACAATATGCACCCGCAGCGCAAATTCTCAGACCGCAGTGCCATTTACTCGTAGAATATGCACATGTGAAATGAACCTTGCAAATAAATAAGCACAAAATTCATTCAATCAATCGAAGAACATTGTTTAACAAATAATACAACAGCCAAGATTACAACATAACACATAAGAAGTTCACAAATACTGGTTCAGCATCTCTAACAGACAACATCCAATATTGTAGACTGACAATAACGAAACTGACAAAAATAGACAGCAAATTTCCATAACGGACTACAAGTTCAGCTAGTTCAAATACCAAAGACCAACAAACTGACAATATAGCACTACATTCCTCGAATACTCAAGCTCTAGTGCTTCACAATTAAGCTGTGCCATATTGACCAGGGCCAAATCGAAATGCCCAGGAAACCTCTGCAGAAGAAATCAGAACGAGCATCTAAATCTTCTTTTTTTCTTTGTTCTACTACTAAAAATGACTGCTAAGTTCTACTAACCAATGCTCTCGGGACAGATCCCCGCGACGGTGATGGTTAAGCGGGCTGAGACTACCAAAATCTTCAGAACAGATGCGAAGCAAGAAACGAATCGTAAAGAAATATCGTACCCGCTACCGGAGCGGAGACGACGGGCGCGGGCAGGGAGGCCGGGGGCTCAGCGCGCGTCTGCGGGGATGCGTTGGTGGCGTCGAGCGCGGGCGGGGGCGCAGTGGAGTCGGCGCGCGTGGTCGAGGGGGAGTCGGTGGCGGCGGGCGCGGGCGGCGAGGCCGGGAACTCGGCGCGCGTCGTAGCGGTGCCGTCGGTGGCGGCGGGCGCGGGCGGGGAGGGGGCGGGCGTCAGCGGGCAGGCCTCGGCGGTGGTGGACGGGGCCGGGGCCGGGTCCGGGGCGGTCAGGCGCGTGGGCAGGGACGGGGAGGGGGTGGCAGACCTCGTACGGTTAACTGGAGCGGTTTCTCGGAGGGGTTGAACGGGGGGACGCATATATGGGCGATGATAGGCGTCGGTCGACCGGCTCAAAACTGGGCCGGTCACCGCGCAACCGCCCGATACAGCTGTCGGATCTGAAGAAACTTACACGTTTGGTTCTCCAAATCTCTGGCGCATAAGAGCATCTCCAGCCGCGCCCCCAACAAGGCTCCTCAGATGACTTTTTGGTCGCCGGCGCTAAAAAATCGGCCCAGTCGCGCCCATAAGGGTCCAATTTTTGCCGGGTCGAGCCGAAATTGGCGCCGACGGAGCCAACCCGAACCCGGCGCGCTGGGGGGCGCTCGGGGGCACCGGGCGAATCGTTTTTGGCGCGAAAGAGTCACGGGCCCTTCTTACCAGCGACTCGTCTCGCTTCTCGCCGCTTCGTCGACCTCATCGTCTCGTTTCCCGCAGCGAATCAATGTCGCGCGCTGCCGCGCTGGTCAGCCTCCGCCATTGATGTCTCACGGGCGGCGCAGTGAAGGCGTGACGACGCGCGTCCCTGCGAATGCCACGCGTGCTCGCGTCGCCTCCGCCTATATAAGCCGACCCCAGCGCGCCGGTGGCACGCACAGAGTCTCCATCGCCGACGTGCCCTCTCTCCCCCTCCTCCCTCTTCCCTCGCCGTCCCAGTTCAAAGAAATTACCGAACGATTCCCAGGCGACGGCGCGGCGGCGAACGGCTTCGGCCGCCGCCACCTTCACGAGGACGAAGCTCGGCTCCTCTTCGAGGCCGAGTACCCGGTCCCGCCGGACATGCGGGTGCCCGGGGCGTGAAGAATCAGCGCCGGCGGGTCCCGATGCCACCACCGCCCACCGGGGCGGCGCGTCGTGCGGAGATCACGCGTATCCGCGCCTCTGTGCCGCGGGCGGCGAGGGAGGGGCCGCGCTACGTCCCCGACAACACGCTCTGGGAGCCATATTTCCGTCGCCGTCACGCCGAGCAGCTCGAGGCCACCAACGGCGTCGTGCCCTCCGGCAGGCTCAACTCCGAGGGGCGGCGCAGATGGTGGGGCGTGCCCGGCCGCACGCTGGAGGCCGTTCTCGAGTACATTGAGGGCGGCAACACGCCGAGGCTGGAGTACCCCTCCCCCCGTCCTTCTCTCGCTGTCGTGGGAGCTCGTCGACGCCGAGGCGCATGGACCCCGGGGCGTCCTCCTGGTCCGGTCGGTCAACCGGCAGTCCCTGCCTCCGCCCCGTCAAGCCGGAGCCCCAGGACACGCCCGTCAAGCTGGAGCCCCAGGACACGCCTGTCAGCCAGCGCATCCGCAACTCCGGTATCCGCATCGCCGACTCCACCCCCGCTTCCGGGCGCCTCATCCTCGTCACGCCCAAACCGGAGCCCAGTCTCCCCCCGGAGTACAAGGAGATAGCCCGGCGCGACTTCTCCGACGCAGACGCCCTGCGGTGAGCGCGCGACAACTACCTCCGGACTGAGATGACCCGGCAGACCCGGGCCCTGGAGGAGATCGCCGCCCGCAAGCGTGGGCGCAAGGACGAGCACGGCGTCGTGATTCTCGACAGCGACGACGACGAGGACGCCGCCGGAACGTCCAACCCGCCGCGCCAACCGGGGGAGGGTTGCAGCAGGGACGGCGGCCACGACGGAGGTGGCCAGGACGACAACGACGATGACGGCGGTGACTACACGCGGTTCTACAGCCTCCTCGGCATGTAGAACTGTAAGGGCGGCGGCCGGCGAGGAGCGGCGAGGCGAGCGAGACGGCGGGCGGGCCTAGTAGTGTGTTTTTTTTCTTTTTGTAAAATACTTTAAATATGTATGAGCGGGCGTGTTTGCGCCGTGTTTGGTTGAATTTGATTTGAAGTCGCTGAAATATGCATGAACTCGCCGTGTTTGTGCCGTTCAAAAAAATCCCGTGGGCGTCGCGATTGGGTGGCATCACGCCCCCAGTGCGCGTTTTGCACTGGTACGCCTCCAGGGAGCGATTTGTAGCGCCTCCTCGGGGACCAACGGCTGGAGATGCTCTAAGGATTGAGTCCCATAGGTCAATGCTCCAATACTATTCTTATACACGACAATACATAACAATTTACGACACCTCTCGGTTCCCTCGACGGTCAAGTGCCCTAGTGTTGCCGTGTGGCGTCGCGCTTTTGCGGAAAAAAAACTTGTTTTTTTGGAAAAGAACCCACACTCCAATTTGGCAGCACACGCCAGGGTCATGTCGTGGGCCCACTTGTCATCCACATGCGCCGAGTAGTCAAATAGCGGTAATCTTATTCAATAGTCGCGCCTACTCCACCACTCCTCTCTCTCCGTCTCGTCGCCTCCCTCCTCATCGAGAAACCCTCATCTCTTTGGGTCTCTCTATCAAATCCCTAACCAACCAACCGCCTGCTGCTGCCTATTGTCGTCGTCGATGGCCAACGAGTGGGATAGGATGGTCAATGACTGGGCCGACACCGATCCGGTCAAGGTCTCCATTGCCTGCGGGATTAGAGCACATTTCAAGAGTGCGCCATTGCTCGAGAATCACGCGTGGGGCTTGGTCAAACTGTTGAGGACGGATCAGAAGGGTGTTCTCGTGGTTCCCATTATCGTCTGGTGCATGCTCGACTCGCGGTCCAGTGATGTTGCCCAGCAGGCCATGTACCGCCCATGTAGCAGGTGCAGCCTGTGGCCGCTCCTGCCCGATCTAGAGGCAGAGTGTGTCAGTCACATTGAAGTGGTTGTGCCACATCGTCTCGACTCGAGCTACCTTGGCATCTCCCGCAAGAAGCCACCGCCAGGTATGCATGTCATCGTCATTGATGACAACGAGGAGCAAGATGCTTCGCCTGATGTGCAGGTTGTGGCCCGGCTTATCGTCGCATGGCACAAGGAGGCTCGCATCTATGTGAAGGAGCTGCCAGACATCATTCTTTTAGTGAAGACTAAGAAGAAGCCACAAGAGCATGAGGTGCAGCTACGGGAGCAAGGCGAGCAACCACGGGAGCAGGAGGAGGAGCCATGGGAGGAGATGCACAGGGCAAAGAAGAAGAAGGCATGCAATGTGCATGCTTAGCACCGCTCTGCACGCCTGAGTGGCACACCCATCCCCCACCGTTCGCTCAAATGAACTGAAGAAGTTGTAGCGGTTTACTAAAGAAAAGATGCAGCTACTACTAGCTCTTAGCGGTAGCAGTTAGCAGTATTGTAGTTAGCATTAGTAGTGAGCAGTAGGAGTTACCAGTTACTAGTAGTACTTAACTTATATTTGTATGTAAGTTTGGACATGAACTAGCAATGTACAATTGTTTAGTTTTAACAATTGCCTTTGTCTGAATTTTGGCAACATGTCAGTCTTAGTTAAGGACCCAATTTTGGCACCATGTCAGTGTCACTGAGTGAATCTATGTTTGTCAGTTTGGACATTGTTTTGGCAATTGGCTTCATGTTTCCATGGCACTTTTCATCCATTTTTGGCAACACCTCTTGGACAATGTTAGGCAGCACATTCAGATCCATGTTTGGTCATGTTGGTAAAAATGCGTTTAGATGCCGACACATTCAGCTGCATTCACATGTGCTGCCAAACATAGTGGCACATTCAGATAGTGATACACAACATAAATATGTTTTGCCAAAGTTAAACAGAACATTGAGATAGTGATACACAACATAGTGACACATGTGCCACCAAAGTTAAACAAAAGTTTTAACTTAAGTAACATCATTACATAACATAAATTCATTAGGTGCATAACATAACATAGCATTTACAGTTCTTCAGGTGCAGTACATCATGTTAGCAGACAGTTTTAACTTAAGTAACATCATTACACTCACCAAAAAGTATGCACCCGGCATCATCCTTCCAAGGCTTGTTATATAGAGGCCTTATATTTACTTATCCAACTTAACCTTCATTGTCTTCATGACTCCAAGATTGCCTTGATCTACTCCAACTTCTCCTCGCTCCCATGCCCAGCATTCAGCAGGTCAGCAACAACCTTCTCAAGCTCCTTCTCTTCTGCAAGTTGGTCCATGTCCACCTTGATCTCATGCATGGCCTTCCTTGTGTTCTAAATGATATATGCCTGAGTCTTCAGGATACACATTTACTCCTTTGCAAGCCTAAGCTTCTCCATCTTGAGCTCCATCTCTACCTCTTCCTTCTTCGTCTTCATCTCCATCTGGTAGTCCACCTTGTCAACACCATCCTACCAATCAACCATCTTGCTTACACCATCCACCATTTTCTGGTACTCACTGCACACCTGATCATAGTGCTTCTTCATCTTGGCTAGGTTTTTGTCATAGGCCACTTTATCTGTCACCCTTCCACGGTTTTGCTCATGAAACATGTGCCATAACTGTTGGAAATATGCCCTAGAGGCAATAATAAAATGATTATTATTATATTTCCTTGTTCATGATAATCGTTTATTATCCATGCTAGAATTGTATTGATAGGAAACTCAGATACATGTGTGGATACATAGACAACACCATGTCCCTAGTAAGCCTCTAGTTGACTAGCTCGTTGATCAATAGATGGTTACGGTTTCCTGACCATGGACATTGGATGTCGTTGATAACGGGATCACATCATTAGGAGAATGATGTGATGGACAAGATCCAATCCTAAGCATAGACCTAGATCGTGTAGT
The DNA here is from genome assembly GCF_003073215.2 of Triticum urartu. Taxonomy (NCBI): domain Eukaryota; kingdom Viridiplantae; phylum Streptophyta; class Magnoliopsida; order Poales; family Poaceae; genus Triticum; species Triticum urartu. The sequence continues at coordinate 28,622,987 of NC_053026.1, forward strand.
TCGTATGCTAAAGCTTTTCTAATGTCAAGTATCATTTCCTTAGACCATGAGATTGTGCAACTCCCAGATATCGTAGGAGTGCTTTGGGTGTGCCAAACGTCACAACGTAGCTGGGTGGCTATAAAGGTACACTGCGGGTATCTCCGAAAGTGTCTGTTGGGTTGGCACGAATCGAGACTGGGATTTGTCACTCCGTGTAGACGGAGAGGTATCTCTGGGCCCACTCGGTAGGACATCATCATAATGTGCACAATGTGATCAAGGAGTTGATCACGGGATGATGTGTTACGGAACGAGTAAAGAGACTTGCCAGTAACGAGATTGAACAAGGTATCGGGATACCGACGATCGAATCTCGGGCAAGTATCGTACCGATAGACAAAGGGAATTGTATACGGGATTGATTAAGTCCTTAACATCGTAGTTCATCCGATGAGATCATCGTGGAACATGTAGGAGCCAACATGGGTATCCAGATCCCACTGTTGGTTATTGACCGGAGAACGTCTCAGTCATGTCTGCATGTCTCCCGAACCCGTAGGGTCTACACACTTAAGGTTCGATGACGCTAGGGTTATAAAGGAAGCTTGTATGTGGTTACCGAATGTTGTTCGGAGTCCCGGATGAGATCCTGGACGTCACGAGGAGTTTCGGAATGGTCTGGAGGTAAATATTTATATATAGGAAATCCTGTTTCGGGTCATCGGTATTGTACCGGGACCACCAGAAGGGTCCCGGGGGTCCACCGGGTGGGGCCACCTGCCCCGGGGGGCCACATGGGCTGTGGGAGGTGCGCCTTGGCCTACATGGGCCAAGGGCACCAGCCCAAGAGGCCCATGCGCCTAGGGTTTTAAGGAGGGAAGAGTCCCACAAGGGGAAGGCACCTCCTAGGTGCCTTGGGGGGAGGGAAACCTCCTCTTGGCCGCCTCCCCTTTCCCATCTAGGGCTGCCCCCCCCCTAGGGGTGGGAACCCTAGAGGGGGCGCACCCTCCTCCCTTTCCCCTATATATAGTGAGGCATAGGGGCTGCTCATAACACGCGATTAGATCTCTCTCGTTGGTGCAGCCCTCCCTCTCCTTCCTCCTCTCCCGCGGTGCTTGGCGAAGCCCTGCAGGATAGCCACGCTCCTCCATCACCACCACGCCGTTGTGCTGCTATTGGATGGAGTCTTCCTCAACCTCTCCCTCTCTCCTTGCTGGATCAAGGCGTGGGAGACATCGTCGGGCTGTACGTGTGTTGAACGCGGAGGTGCCGTCCGTTCGGCACTAGGATCTCCGGTGATTTGGATCATGACGAGTACGACTCCATCAACCCCGTTCTCTTGAACGCTTCCGCTTAGCGATCTACAAGGGTATGTAGATGCACTCTCCTTCCCCTCGTTGCTGGTTTCTCCATAGATAGATCTTGGTGACACGTAGGAAAATTTTGAATTTCTGCTACGTTCTCCAACAATAACTTGTTCAAGAAGTTCTGTAGTATGATAGGCTAAGTAGCATCAACCCACTGCACTACTCCATAGTTTACACCCTCTGCCAAATTTAACTAAATTTAAGGCATGTTGACATTGAAAAATAAGTATATGACCATATGGAGACACGGCAGTGAGCAAATGAAATGCTTTGTCACTACTATATGTTATATGGAGAATACCAAGCACCCACAACACTTGGTCTAGAATAAGTGTATGACTGTATACACACACTAAGAGAAACTAGTTAACAAGTAGCATATGCATAAACAAGATGAAATCAGATTACCAAAGTATATTTAAACAATCAAAGGAATCATTGTAACTTGTATAATAAAAGGTATCTCCTTATCATCTAACATTTAGAAACAGAAGACAATGATAACTAAGCTAGAAAGAACATAATAACAACTACTATATGCTATATACTTGTTACCAAGAGTAAACCCAACCTAATAAAAACTACAAGTAGTAGGACAATAAAACAAAGCCAGAAAGAACATAACATGACAGTGAGATAAATAGTATATCAATACAAGCAAGTTGGATAACAATGACCCAGCATAGGACCTAGCATGTACCACGCACATTAACAACATAATTAACAGTGAGATAAACAGTATATCAATGCAAGCAAGCTGCAATTTGTAATAAATATGAAATGTTTGTCACTAAAAATTAACCTTAATGATCAGTAATTAATGATCATTTAAAAAAGGAATGCAATTTACACCTATCTAACTACAGCTAAATTGGAGTATGAATTACCAACTAAATTTCTACTATCACATTGAACAACTAATCAGCAAGATAAACATATTAACAGTATGCACATTCTGTTACTGTACTATAACATTTGGGCACATTTGAGTGTAGCAAGATAAACAACTCACCTTCATAGGGAAGCCAAGGAATCTTCTTCTAGTATGTGTCCCTTCAAAAGCAACAAATTTCTCTAGTCTAGGCTTGTGCGGCATATTCTTGGGCACATCATCCAATGCAGATCCATAGTATAGGGCCTCAGGAATGGTCTCCGAGGTCTCCTACATGCATAACCCCTAAGATCAACGAAATATTTTGCGAATCAAAAAGCTCAGAACATAATACATCCCCAAATGCAAGAACCCTAACCCTAAACTAACTAAAGGATGAGAGGGAGAACTTATAAATTATTCTGTTTCCATGAAGTCGTAGCCCATGCTGTTGTTGTCATCACTGCTCTCTTCTCCATCCCACCGACGAGGTGGTTCAGTATTAGAGGAGAGCGAGCTTGGGGAGAGAGTGCGCGAGTGAGGAGGAGGAGTTAGCTCATTTTGACCCGGTCGGAATGCCCCCTGGCATGTGCTACAAAATTGAAGCATGCGTTATTTTCTGAAAAAGCAAGGAGTTTTTCCCGCAACGCACGGCGCCATGTGACGGCAACAGGGCGCTCGACCATCAAGGGGGCCATAAAGGTACCATAGATTGTTAGTATTCTCATGTATAATGATCGTATTGGAGCGTTTCTCGACCCGTGGGTCTAAATCTTTGTGTGCCAGAAATTCAAGGACGAACCGTGTAATTTTCTCTTAGATCTGCCACCTACGTCGGTGATACGTCTCCAACGTATCTATAATTTTTGATTGCTCCATGCTATTATATATTCTGTTTTGGATATTTAATGGGCTTATTTATATACTTTTATATTATTTTTGGGACTAACCTATTAACCGGAGGCCCAGCCCAAATTGCTGTTTTTTTTGCCTATTTCAGTGTTTCGCAGAAAAAGAATATCAAACGGAGTCCAAACTGAATGAAACCTTCGGGAGCGTGTTTTTTGGAACAAACGTGATCAAGAGGACTTGGAGTGGACGTCAAGCAACCAACGAGGAGGCCACGAGGCACGGGGGCGCGCCTACCCCCCTGGGCGCGCCCTCCACCCTCGTGGGCCCCTCATGGCTCCATCGACCTACTTCTTCCTCCTATATATATCCACGAAAACCTAAAACCTTTTGTCACTACAACAGGACCCCCACTATAGCAACGCCTTTTTCCGTATCTAAATGTCCATATATGTGTTGCTAGGGTCTTTACCAACGGTTTGGGATGCGTAGCCTTATCCAGTGTTGCTAGCGCATAATGCAATGCTTATACTATCGTTGGTAAAAGGGTCCGTTGCAAGAGAACAACAGATAAAACTGACTTTTACAACAATTTTATGTGTTGGTGCTTGATGTACATGAATCAAAATCCCATTGCTTGGCAATGGAGAATTTCCAACGTTTCAAGTGTTGGTACATATATAGTGTCAATAATAATATTACATGTATATATAATTATATATTGCTAGCAATTAAATTAATGCTCCATGTAAAGGCGATAATTATGTATTTCAAGTGAACGAAAAACAACACAATATACTCACGAGAGGAAGAAATCATATATTAGATCAAAACTGTTGGATTACAATAGTGGATATTACAGGAGGAACATCATCCAAATGTGATGCATAATCTAACAATTTTCTTGACCGCGAAACTTAAACTGAAAATATCCATCTTAACTGAGGAACAACATCCGACAAGAACGTCGTCCCTACAATATAACTAAAACTAAATGCATCCGTCATCATCATCATGAAATGGATCATCGACATCATCATTGCAGTATAATCGCCACGCTCCCATATACTCATCAATTTATCTTTTGAATCTACAAACAAGAAAATAAAACTGAACTGTTAACACACAATACCTTGACATGATGCAAGTAGTAATATAGGCAAATATTAGTCACGTACAAAGGTTGAAGGCCATGGAAGCTTTTATTTTTATGCATTACCGAGAGTATTGCAGTTTTGCAAATTCATACCAAATATTCAGTTTGCACTAGTGCCATATCAACATGCACTACCCAGAATTCATTTCTAATTTCAGGACCATCAAGTTTAAATTTAGGATCAGAACTTACCATTGTATCTAGAGCTACGCCCTTATTATGATTTTTCGGGCTCTTCAAGAATACTTTAGTTCCTGCCTGTTAGAAAAAATAAAAGTTGCCATATGAGAAGACAGAAACAAAACAGGGGAACATATGAAATGAATTTGAGCACAACAGATAGTTCATTGGCATCCATCCAACTCAGGGAACCACTTCGAGCACTCTTACAGCATGCATTAGCACCTTATGTTGTTTTTGTAGTCTGGACAACAGACTGATAGCAAAGAAGTAATAAACAACTAAACAAGCCACAAATAGTCTAAACAAAATTTGTATGTGATTATGAAAGGATACCGCTTGTTTGCAACAGAAGTTTTTTCTCCCTGACATGCACTAACATTCTTGTTTTTAATAACATTTAGCAAGACGACCAGTAGATACATAACCATTGGAGCAACATATTTTGAACATATTGTATATGGGAATGGATATATACCTTATGTGCAGCAGAATCTATTTCCCTTCGCTCATGCACTGAAATTCTTGTCCATTACATATCTGCTGCAACATGACAATGACCAAAAGTTTAAATAAATTATGTAAAAGACAATATTCTGTGGTCCTACTCGACCTTATGATAGTCATCCCCACAGATGTGAAGACGATTAATTCAGATTTCAGCTCAAACAATCATATTTTGAAGTAATTTCTGCCCCTACAATCAATAAAATAAGTCTTACCACATTTATTCCTTATCAAATCAAAATATCAACTCATTTAGTACTAAGTAGGTACTCAGAATAAATCAAGCTATTCCTATTTCATAGTGAAAACGATGAACTAAGACATGAAACCATTACTCTGAAATGTAAATTTGCAAGGGGTCCATTATTTTGTTCATCGGGTGTATAAGAAAAAGAGCAAGTAACAAAATGAAACTCCATATAGCAGCTCTTTCAATGACCCCATGCTTTTTAGTTTTTTTTCCATGCTAGGAACATTACTATGAATAAAATGTAGTTATCTTTCGATACTAGTAATTTAACTGTTGATCTATTTCAGTTGCTTAGGGAAGATGAACTTGTACTTGTGTGGTATGATGTTTAACTTGGTTTTTGCAAGGGGGAACACATGTTCAGGTTTAACACTATCCACGGATAGTAAGAGGATCATAAGCTCAAGGACACCCAAGTTCTTTCTCTTTGGTCTTAAGGAGGTTTCGTTCATGCACAAGCATTAGAGCTAGGCTGATGAGATTTTTAAGTTGGAACTGTGAGGAGATCCCATGGGCCAAGGCTGATTGTGTTGCAGAGTATACATGTGTTTTCACTATCGTGCACATGGTTGTTCACTAACATTTATTTTCAGAACAAGTGTGTCGTTTTGTAGACTGGACTTGTAGTTGTGCTGCTGCAGATCATGTTCTGATATTCTTAATAAAATTAACATTTTATTAGGGCCTCACTAGTCTACATGATACTTACTGCAATTTGTCCATAGGTACGACCAAGATAACACTTCTTCTAGTCACTCCATCGTTCATTTTCTACAAATGACACCCCAGCCAGAATACAATATGATAGCAATAAGAAAATAACAAGGTCACAAATGTCTGCACACACACGAAGAAAGAAAGAAACTATGCTAGGTGTTCAACCGCAAAATGTTAGGCAAGAACTAACCCAACTGTACTACCCAACTAGAATAGGATAGTCAGAATTGGAGTTCCATGAAGAAAGTCTATGAAGAGATTGAACTCACGAAGGTAGTAATGGTGCAGAACTACATTGAAATATTGCACGCGTCCACACCTGAAACCTTAATAGTTACTAGATTTAAGCCACCTCTTATGTTCAGTAAACCTACGAACACCAAAACAAGGAGGTGTCAGGGCACTATACTGAATAAAACCTAAAAAGCTATTCTCAATCAAATAGGGAACGTGTAAGCTTATAGAAGAAGAATCTGAAACAACCCCCTCTATCTCAAGGCCCCCAAAATTCTGAACCAATAACAGAGGACAGCTATCAAACACTTGGTGTGCACTACCAAATTCACACAAGAGAAGAGTAATTAGAAAGCATAGAAGGGACAGATCTGAACCAAGGGGGGAGGAGGCAAAATCGTCAAGTCGTACTAGTATTTACCTTGTGTTTCTATGAATCGAGGGTGGGGACTGATATGCTTTCCATCCCAGTTGCTGAACAAGACATGCCTCTTGTGCCCTCAACCTCAAATCCTCAATGAATCGGCGGGGTGCGCTACGAGGTTCAGGAGGGAGGGCAGGCCATGATCGATCTCCTCAAGATAGAGATCCTATGAGACGAGGAAGGGAACTGTGTTGATATGGGGAAGGGGGAGGTTTCCGATTTTGATGGCGCAGTTACCTCCTCGCGATGCCAAATTTTGGTCTACGTTCTTCATTCGTATGGCGGGTGGGGCCATGGTAATCAAGCGCGCGTGCTTATTCACTATCGCGGGAGAGAATGGAGGGAAAGGAAAACTTTGGTGCGAAATCACAAAAGAATACCAGTAGTAAAAAATTATGCGAAATAATTTATAATTTTTGTTATTATCATATCTGGCCCTTGACACGCACATGTACATATATTTGTGCCAAACACAATGTGCTTCTTCTATGTTTGTAAAAAATCAGTGCAAGATGGGTGAAGTAATATTGATTTTTGTTGCTCAAACCGGGCCTGATTGGCCGCGAATTGCCGCTCGCGGTGTTTCTGGTCAACTTCATTCGTCGTTGCGCGCATGGTACCATCAGCCGCGGACACCACCCTGCTCCACCGCCCTTCCCTTGCCCTTGTCGGCGACGAGGGCGGCGGAGTGCAGCGGCTAGGCCAAGCCGATCATGACCAATTGGTCATCGGGGCGGCACCAACGCCGCGCGGAGACATCTTCACGGTGGTCTTCGACTGGTAGATGGTATAGGCCTTCATCAGCGCGGCGTTTGCGAGGACCCAGTCTGGCGCAACATCTAACAATGTGAACACGGCATGATGATGCGCATTGCGCCATGTCATGAAACTCGGCCGTCACTAGAGCACCGCGGCGACATTCTCCTGTTGTAGCGTTTGAGCTACGGCACGAGGTGCCCGTGTGCATTCGTGAGCTCCAAGTATGGATCCAGCTTCATAGCGACCGGGCATCGATAGGGCGGCAATCAGCGATGAGGCGTGGAAGGCAGTGGCGAGGGCGGCGCCGAATTGCGGTCACGGAGGGAGCTCGAACTGTCACTAAAACTCCTCGTCCATTGCGGCAGCATCGGCCAGGAGGGTGACTGTTGCTACTCTTGGTCATCCAAGGAGAGCACGACCTCCTTCTTTGATGGCGTAGAGGAGAATGATGGAACAAAAGACCACGCGTGGGCGGCGCCACGATCTGAAGGAAGATCTTCCGCCGGCGCCGAGAACAATCCGGAAGAGCCTGACTAGCCTATCTTGCCGGTCCAGGAGAGGATCGGATTGGATGCTATGGTTGTGCGGAGAGGAGCGAAGATGAGATAAAGATGGGGTTGGTCGATACCGGAGCCGTACTTAATTAGCCCGGGCAGGTGGATTGATGTTGCTTCAATGCGGCACGGCGGTCGGAGTATGCTTCTTGGTCGTTGCGCCCGCATTGAAGCGGTGCCACACTCCCGTCCTGTCAGGTCGCTCTGACCGACATCAAGGCCGCCGAGTCGCGTCCATTCTGGAGTGGCTGGCCGACATCGATACGCAGGCGCAATTCCTACAGCGGTTCGCGTGGGAGAGTGTTTTGTTGGAACTGCGTACATTAGCACGAATCCAGATGCCTTCAAACTTCCCCAGCTTTGGTTCCGTTTCAAGATTTTGGCTCATGGACTTAACTGTATATGTGCGTGTTAATACCTTTAATATATTATAACAAAAGAGTATAAAATCATTCTCATTTTCGGTAATGCCTCATTATTTTGTGACCTCGTAATATTTCCCTACCGCTCAAAAAAATTCCTACAATTCATAGTCCACCGCTGCTTATTTTTGCTTTTTTATTTCAATTTACACCTACGGCAAAAAAAGATCTATTTATGCCTGGGGTATGAAATTTTGTCGTAGAGCAGTTCACGCTGGAGAGTGTTCTTGTGGAACTGCGTACATTAGCATGAGTTCGGACGCCCGCAAACATCCCCCAGCTTTGATTCCGATTTGAGGGGATTTTGGCTCGCGAACTTAATTGTATATGTGCGTTTTAATAACTTTAATATATTATAATAAAAAATCATTCTTATTTTCTGTTGTGCCTCATTATTTTGTGACCATGTAATATTTCCCTGCCGCTCAAAAACAATCATGCCTACAATTCATAGTCCAATGCTGCTTAATTTTGATTTTTTATTTCAATTTACGCCTACTACGGAAAAAATCTATTTATGCTTGCATTATGAAATTTTGTCCTAGAGCGGTTCGCGCGGGAGAGTGTTCTGGTGGGACTGTGTACATTAGCACGAGTACGGACGCCCGCAAACCTCCCCCAGCTTTGGTTCCGGTTCAAGGGAATTCTGCCTCGCGGACTTAATTGTATATGTGCATTTTAGCAGTAGGGAATTTACGCCTACGGCAAAAAAAGATCTATTTATGCCTGGGGTATGAAATTTTGTCGTAGAGCAGTTCACGCTGGAGAGTGTTCTTGTCGGACTGCGTACATTAGCACGAGTTCGGACACCGGCAAACATCCCCCAGCTTTGATTCCGATTTGAGAGGATTTTGGCTCGCGAACTTAATTGTATATGTGCGTTTTAATACCTTTAATATATTATAATAAAAAATCATTCTTATTTTCTGTCGTGCCTCATTATTTTGTGACCACGTAATATTTCCCTGCCGCTCAAAAACAATCATGCCTACAATTCATAGTCCAATGCTGCTTAATTTTGATTTTTTATTTCAATTTACGCCTACTACGGAAAAAATCTATTTATGCTTGCATTATGAAATTTTGTCCTAGAGCGGTTCGCGCGGGAGAGTGTTCTGGTGGGACTGTGTACATTAGCACGAGTACGGACGCCCGCAAACCTCCCCCAGCTTTGGTTCCGGTTCAAGGGAATTCTGCCTCGCGGACTTAATTGTATATGTGCATTTTAGCAGTAGGGAATTTACGCCTACGGCAAAAAAAGATCTATTTATGCCTGGGGTATGAAATTTTGTCGTAGAGCAGTTCACGCTGGAGAGTGTTCTTGTCGGACTGCGTACATTAGCACGAGTTCGGACACCGGCAAACATCCCCCAGCTTTGATTCCGATTTGAGAGGATTTTGGCTCGCGAACTTAATTGTATATGTGCGTTTTAATACCTTTAATATATTATAATAAAAAATCATTCTTATTTTCTGTCGTGCCTCATTATTTTGTGACCACGTAATATTTCCCTGCCGCTCAAAAACAATCATGCCTACAATTCATAGTCCAATGCTGCTTAATTTTGATTTTTTATTTCAATTTACGCCTACTACGGAAAAAATCTATTTATGCTTGCATTATGAAATTTTGTCCTAGAGCGGTTCGCGCGGGAGAGTGTTCTGGTGGGACTGTGTACATTAGCACGAGTACGGACGCCCGCAAACCTCCCCCGGCTTTGGTTCCGGTTCAAGGGAATTCTGCCTCGCGGCTTAATTGTATATGTGCATTTTTAATATCTTTAATATATTATAATAAAATGGTATAAAATCATTCTTATTTTCTGTCATGCCTCACTATTTTTTGACCTCGTAATATTTCCCTACTGCTAAAAAAATATGCCTACAATTCATAGTCTAACGCTGCTTAATTTTGCTTTTTATTTCAATTTACGCCTGCTGCGGAAAAAAGTTAATGCCTGTGATATAAAAAATTTGTCAGAAAACAACCATGCAGAAGTTCGAACAAACCCTACTAGAATGGACGCAAGGAAATCACCAACAGGATAGACTAGTGTTTACAGTACATATGATTATGGCTACAACATTTATTTATTTCTTGTTTCTTAAGGAGAACTTGTTGGATCGATGGGAGAAAAGAACTCGGCCCTACAGCAACGAGTTCAACTTGCCTTTCTCTTCAAACCCATCTCTTATCCCGGGACGATCTGCAGGGTAAGTTGTTACTGGGCTTATTTTCCCTCCAAGCCCATCTCTTAAGCCCTCCTGTTTATTTTCTTTTGGATGTGTTGTGCTTCTGATTGACGGAAAAAACCGGCCAACGGTTAACACAATTTTGAAAAGTTCATAGAATTCCGAAAAAGTTCACAATTTCCTAAACAAATCATGAAATTTAAAAAGTTCATCAATTTAAAAAAATCTTCATGAATTTCAAAAAAAGTTCATCGATTTGGAAAAAGTTAGCAGAAACAAAAAAACATATATTTGAGAAAAAATTTATGAAATGGACAAAAATTTCACGAATATGAAAACTTTCATCAATTTTGAAGAAAGCTCATCGATTTCAAAAAATGTACATTGAATTAAAAAAAACGTCCATCGAATTTGGAAAAAGTTCATCAATTTTCAATAAAATTTCCCAAATTTCAAACGAGTTCATCAATTTTGAAAAACAATCATCAATTTAGAAGCAAATCTCAATTTTGAAAAAAGTCCATCGATACTGAAAAAATTCATGCATTTTGCAAAAATTAAAAAATATAAATAGAAAAAAAAATGAAAGAATAAACAAACAAAAGCGGTCTAGAAAAAACCCGTCTAGGGAAGCTTCCCAAAACAGGGGGCTTCCCTGAACTGAAGAAAGAATAAAATGGGAAAATGAAGTTAGTAGGCACAAGCATTTAGATATTCTAGTGGTTACTGGGTGTGGATTTGAAAGAAGATGTCTAGAGTTCAATCCCATCGCCACTCATCATTTTTTGTTCTTTAAGCAGAAAAAAGGGTCAATGGGGTGCGCCCGTTTGTGCCGATGCCTTTAACCGAATAGGATTTAACCTGATGTGGATCGGAGAATAAAATGAAGGGACTATGTGCGATTTGGTTTTCGCTCGAATGGTTAGCAGATATTTTTGCCACCACATTCATTATGTTTGTTGGCGTGTCTAATTTTTATTTTTAATTATGTAAATTTGCAGTCTTATAACAGACATAATATAGAACAAATACAAGGCAACATATAAGATCTGTTACAATCTATGTATGACACTATGGTCATGAGATGTAAGTCTACAACGCATATGCTGCAACGCTTATATGCGTATCTCTGTGAATTTTGCAACCTATGGTCAAAATGTTGTAGAATATGTGTTGCTTTATAGGGGTTATCCTTGTAGTGTGTACCCAAAATATCCCATCTTGCGGCCTTTTCCGGAGCTCCGCCAGAGGGGGCATTGATCATGGAGGGCCTCTACATCAACTCCATGGCCCCTCCGATGATATGTGAGTAGTTTACTTCAGACCTCCGGATCCATAGTTATTAGCTAGATGGCTTATTCTCTCTCTTTGGATCTCAATACAAAGTTCTCCTCGATTCTCTTGGAGATCTATTCGATGTAATCTTCTTTTGCGGTGTGTTTGTCGAGATCCGATGAATTGTGGGTTTATGATCAAGATTATCTATGAATAATATTTGAATCTTCTCTGAATTCTTTTATGTATGATTGGTTATCTTTGCAAGTCTCTTTGAATTATCAGTTTGGTTTGGCCTACTAGATTGATCTTTCTTGCAATGGGAGAAGTGCTTAGCTTTCGGTTCAATCTTGCGGTGCTCAATCCCAGTGACAGTAAGGGAAACACACGTATTGTATTGTTTCCATCAAGGATAAAAAGATGGGGTTTATATCATATTGCATGAGTTTATCCCTCTACATCATGTCATCTTGCTTAAAGCGTTACTCTGTTCTTATGAACTTAATACTCTAGATGCATGCTGGATAGCAGTCGATGTGTGGAGTAATAGTAGTAGATGCAGGCAGGAGTCGGTCTACTTGTCACGGACGTGATGCCTATATACATGATTATACCTATATATTCTCATAACTATGCTCAATTCTAACAATTGCTCGACAGTAATTTGTGCACCCACCGTAATACTTATGCTATCTTGAGAGAAGCCACTAGTGTAACCAATGGCCCCCGGGTCTATTCTCCATCATACAAGTTTCCAATCTATTTTATTTTGCAATCTTTACTTTCAATCTATATCATAAAAATACCAAAAATATTTATTTTATTATTATTATCTCTATCAATCTCACTCTTGCAAGTGGCCATGAAGGGATTGACAACCCCTTTATCACGTTGGTTGCCAGGTTCTTATTTGTTTGTGTAGGTACGAGGTGACTCGCGCATGGTCTCCTACTGGATTGATACCTTGGTTCTCAAAAACTGAGGGAAATACTTACACTGCTTTGCTGCATCACCCTTTCCTCTTCAAGGAAAAACCAACGCATGCTCAAGAGGTAGCAAGAAGGATTTCTGCCACCGTTGCCGGGGAGATCTACGCCAAGTCAAGACATACCAAGTACCCATCACAACCCTTATCCTTCGCATTACATTATTTGCCATTTGCCTATCGTTTTCCTCTCCCCCACTTCACCCTTGCCGTTTTATTCGCCCTCTTTTCCTTTCGCCCTCTCTTTCCGTTCGCTTTTCCTTCGCTTGCTTGCTTGTGTGTTGGATTGCTTTCTTGTCATGATGGTTCAAGATAATACTAAATTGTGTGACTTTGCCAATACCAATAATAATGATTTTATTAGCACTCCAAATGCTCCTCTTACCGATGCTGAATCTTGTGAAATTAATACTGCTTTGTTGAATCTTGTCATGAAAGATCCGTTTTCTGGCCTTCCTAGTGAAGATGCCGCTACCCATCTAAACAAATTTGTTGATTTGTGTGATATGCAAAAGAACAAAGATGTGGATAATGATATTGTTAAACTTAAGCTATTTCCGTTTTTGCTTCGAGATCGTGCTAAAGCTTGGTTTTCGTCTTTGCCTAAAAATAGTATTGATTCATGGAATAAGTGCAAAGATGCTTTTATCTCTAAGTATTTTCCTCCCGCTAAGATCATCTCTCTTAGAAACGATATTATGAATTTTAAGCAACTTGATCATGAATATGTTGCACAATCTTGGGATAGGATAAAATTAATGATACGTAATTGCCCTACACATGGATTGAATTTATGGATGATTATACAAAAAATTTATGCCGGATTGAATTTTGCTTCTAGAAATCTTTTAGATTCGGCCGCGGGAGGCACTTTTATGGAAATCAGTTTAGGAGAAGCTACTAAACTCTTAGATAATATTATGGTTAATTATTTTCAATGGCACACTGAAAGATCTACTAGTAAAAAGGTGCATGCAATTGGAGAGATTAATGTTTTGAGTGGAAAGATGGATGAACTTATGAAATTGATTGCTAATAAGAGTGCTCCTACTGATCCTAATGATATGCCTTTGTCTACTTTGATTCAAAATAATAATGAATCTATGGGTGTGAATTTTGTTAGTAGGAACAATTTTGGTAACAACGCGTATAGAGGTAATTTTAATTCTAGGCCGTTTCGTAGTAATTCCTCTAATAATTATGGTAATTCCTACAACAAATCTTATGGAAATTATAATAAGATGTCGGCTGATTTTTAATCTAGTATTAAATAATTTATTAGTTCGCAAAAGAGTTTCAATGCTTTGATTGAAGAAAAATTGCTTAAGATTGATGAGTTGTCTAGGAACGTGGATAGAATTTCTCTTCATGCCGATTCTTTAAAACTTAGATCTATTCCACCTAAGTATGATATCAATGAGTCTCTCAAAGCCATGATAATTTCCATTGATGAGTGCAAGGAAAGAACCGTTAGGATGCGTGCTAAGAAAGATTGCTTTGTGAAGGCGTGTTCTTCTAGTTTCCATGATAATAATGATGAAGATCTAAAAGTTATTGATGTGTCCCCTATTAAATCTTTGTTTTGCAATATGAATCTTGATAATGATGGGACTGGTGAGTCAACTTTAGTTAGAAGGCGTCCCAAAAATTTGGAGTTTTTAGATCTTGATGCAAAAATTGATAAAAGTGGGATTGGAGAGGTCAAAACTTTAGATAGCAACGAACCCACTATCTTGGATTTCAAGGAATTTAATTATGATAATTTCTCTTTGATAGATTGTATTTCCTTGTTGCAATCCATGCTAAATTCTCCTCATGCTTATAGTCAAAATAAAGCTTTTACTAAACATATCGTTGATGCTTTGATGCAATCTTATAAAGAAAAACTTGACTTGGAAGTTTCTATCTCTACAAAACTTTATGATGAGTGGGAACCTACAATTAAAATAAAAATTAAAGATCATGAATGCTATGCTTTGTGTGATTTGGGTGCTAGTGTTTCCACGATCCCAAAAACTTTGTGTGATTTGCTAGGTTTCCGTGAATTTAATGACTGTTCTTTAAACTTGCACCTTGCGGATTCCACTATTAAGAAACCTATGGGAAAAATTAATGATGTTCTTATTGTTGCAAATAGGAATTATGTGCTCGTAGATTTCATTGTTCTTGATATAGATTGCAATCCTTCATGTCCTATTATTCTTGGTAGACCTTTCCTTAGAATGATTGGTGCAATTATTGATATGAAGGAAGGGAATATTAGATTCCAATTTCCTTTAAGGAAAGGCATGGAACACTTCCCTAGAAAGAAAATTAAGTTACCATATGAATCTATTATGAGAGCCACTTATGGATTGCCTACCAAAGATGGCAATACTTAGATCTATCTTCGCTTTTATGCCTAGCTAGGGGCGTTAAACGATAGCGCTTGTTGGGAGGCAACCCAATTTTATTTTTATTCCTTCCTTTTTTTTCCTGTTTAGTAATAAATAATTTATCTATCCTCTGTTTTGGTTGTGTTTTTTGTGTTTAATTAGTGTTTGTGCCAAGTAGAACCGTTGGGAAGACTTGGGGAAAGTCCTTTTGATATTGCTGTAAAAAACAGAAACTTTAGCGCTCACGAGAATTGCTGCCATTTTTTATTGGAGAGTGATATTTAGTTAATTCATTTTGAAGATGATTAATAGATAAATTACTCACGTCCAAAAATTTATTTTAGAATTTTTTGGGTTCCAGAAGTTTGTGTTAGTTACAGATTACTACAGACTGTTCTGTTTTTGACAGATTCTGTTTTTCGTGTGTTCTTTGCTTATTTTGATGAATATATGGCTAGTAATGGAGTTTATAAACCATAAATAAGTTGGAATATAGTAGGTTTAACACCAATATAAATAAAGAATGAGTTCATTACAGTACCTTGAAGTGGTCTTTTGTTTTCTTTCGCTAACGGAGCTCACGAGATTTTCTGCTAAGTTTTGTGTTGTGAAGTTTTCAAGTTTTGGGTAAAGATTTGATGGATTATGGAACAAGGAGTGGCAAGAGACTAAGCTTGGGGATGACCAATGAACCCCAAGGTAAAATCCAAGAACACCAAAAAGCCTAAGCTTGGGGATGCCCCGGAAGGCATCCCCTCTTTTGTCTTCGTTCATCGGTAACTTTACTTGGAGCTATATTTTTATTCACCACATGATATGTGTTTTGCTTGGAGCGTCTTGTATGATTTGAGTCTTTGCGTTTTATTTTACCCAATCATCCTTGCTGTACACACCTTTTGAGAGACACACACACATGAATCAAATTTATTAGAATACTCTATGTGCTTCACTTATATCTTTTGAGCTATATAGTTTTTGCTCCAGTGCTTCACTTATATCCTTTAGAGAACGGTGGTGGTTTCATTTTATAGAAATAATTGATCTCTCATGCTTCACTTATATTATTTATATAGTCCTTTATAATAGCATGGTAATTTGCCTTTGATACTATAAAAAAACTTTCATATAAGTGCATTGAATACTAAGAGAAGCTTGATACTTGATGATTGTTTTGAGATATGGAGATAGTGATATTAAAGTTGTGCTTGTTGAGTAGGTGTGATTTGAGAAATAGTTGTGTTGAAGTTTGCAAGTCCCATAGCATGCACGTATGGTAAATGTTGTGTAACAAATTTGAAACATGAGGTGTTATTTGATTGTCTTCCTTATGAGTGGCGGTCAGGGACGAGCGATGGTCTTTTCCTACCAATCTACCCCCCTAGGAGCATGCGCGTAATACTTGCTTTTTGATGACTTGTCGATTTTTGCAATAAGTATGTGAGTTCTTTATGACTAATGTTGAGTCCATGGATTATACGCACTCTCACCCTTACATCATTGCTAGCCTCTTCGGTACCGTGCATTGCCCTTTCTCACCTTGAGAGTTGGTGCAAACTTCGCCAGTGCATCCAAACCCCGTGGTACAATATTCTCTATCACACATAAACCTCCTTATATATTCCTCAAAACATCCACCATACCTACCTATTATGGCATTTCCATAGCCACTCCAAGATATATTGCCATGCAACTTTCCACCGTTCCATTTATTATGACACGCATCATCATTGTCATATTGCCTTGCATGATCATGTAGTTGACATCGTATTTGTGGCAAAGCCACCATTCATAATTCTTTCATACATGTCACTGATGAGTCATTGGACATCCCGGTACACCGCCGGAGGCATTCATATAGAGTCATATCTTGTTCTAGTATCGAGTTGTAATCATTGAGTTGTTAATAAATAGAAGTGTGATGATCATCATTAATAGAGCATTGTCCCAAAAAAGAAGAAAAAAAAGAAGAGAAAGGCCAAAAAAGGCCCAAAAAGAATAAAAATAATAAAAAGGGGCAATGCTACTATCCCTTCTTTTCCACACTTGTGCTTCAAAGCAGCACCATGATATTTATGATAGAGAGTCTCTTGTTTTGTCAATTTCATATACTAGTGGGAATTCTTCATTATAGAACTTGGCTTGTATATTCCAACAATGGGCCTCCTCAAGTGCCCTAGGTCTTCGTGAGAAAGCAAGTTGGATGCACACCCACTTAGTTTCTTTTGTTGAGCTTTCTTACATTTATAGCTCTAATGCATCCGTTGCATGGCAATTCCTACTCCTTGCATTGACATAAATTGAATGGCATCTCCCTAGCCCATTGATTAGCCGCGTCAATGTGAGACTTTCTCCTTTTTGTCTTCTTCACATAACCCCCTTCATTATATTCTATTCCACCCATAGTGCTATATCCATGGCTCACGCTCATGTATTGCGTGAAAGTTGAAAAAAGTTTGAGATTACTAAAGTATGAAACAATTGCTTGGCTTGTCATCGGGGTTGTGCATGATGAGAGCATTCTTGTGTGACAAAAATGGAGCATGACCAAACTATATGATTTTGTAGGGATGAACTTTCTTTGGCCATGTTATTTTGAGAAGACATGATTGCTTAGTTAGTATGCTTGAAGTATTATTATTTTTATGTCAATATTAAACTTTTATCTTGAATCTTTTGGATCTGAACATTCATGCCAAAATAAAGAAAATTACATTGAGAAATATGTTAGGAAGCATTCCACATCAAAAATTCTGTTTTTATCATTTACCTACTCGAGGACGAGCAGGAATTAAGCTTGGGGATGCTTGATACGTCTCCAACGTATCTATAATTTTTGATTGCTCCATGCTATTATATATTCTGTTTTGGATGTTTAATGGGCTTATTTATACACTTTTATATTATTTTGGAACTAACCTATTAACCGGAGGCCCAGCCCAAATTGCTGTTTTTTTGCCTATTTCAGTGTTTCACAGAAAAAGAATATCGAACGGAGTCCAAACGGAATGAAACCTTCGGGAGCGTGATTTTGGAACAAACGTGATCCAGAGGACTTGGAGTGGACGTCAAGCAACCAACGAGGAGGCCACGAGGCAGGGGCGTGCCTACCCCCTGGGCGCGCCCTCCACCCTCGTGGGCCCCTCGTGGCTCCACCGACCTACTTCTTCCTCCTATATATACCTACGTACCCTGAAAACATCGGGGAGAACCACGAAAAGCTAATTCCACCGCCGCAACCTTCTGTACCCAAGAGATCCCATCTTGGGGCCTTTTCCGGAGCTCCGCCGGAGGGGGCATTGATCACGGAGGGCCTCTACATCAACTCCATGGCCCCTCCAATGATGTGTGAGTAGTTTACTTCAGACCTTCAGGTCCATAGTTATTAGCTAGATGACTTCTTCTCTCTCTTTGGATCTCAATACAAAGTTCTCCTCGATTCTCTTGGAGATCTATTCGATGTAATCTTCTTTTGTGGTGTGTTTGTCGAGATCCGATGAATTGTCGGTTTATGATCAAGATTATCTATGAAGAATATTTGAATCTTCTCTAAATTATTTTATGTATGATTGGTTATCTTTGCAAGTCTCTTCGAATTATCAGTTTGGTTTGGCCTGCTAGATTGATCTTTCTTGCAATGGGATAAGTGCTTAGCTTTCGGTTCAATCTTGCGGTGCTCAATCCCAGTGACAGTAAGGGAAACGACACGTATTGTATTGTTGCCATCGAGGATAAAAAGATGAGGTTTATATCATATTGCATGAGTTTATCTCTCTACATCATGTCATCTTGCTTAAAGCGTTACTCTGTTCTTATGAACTTAATACTCTAGATGCATGCTGGATAGCGGTCGATGTGTGGAGTAATAGTAGTAGATGCAGGCAGGAGTCGGTCTACTTGTCACGGACGTGATGCCTATATACATGATCATACCTAGATATTCTCATCACTATGCTCAATTCTATCAATTGCTTGATAGTAATTTGTTCACCCATCATAATACTTATGCTATCTTGCACTACAAAAAAAAGACACATCCGTGACATTTTGGGCCGAATGAAAAAAATTTCTATCATACATATGACACTTCTATGATGATAATTGTGACAAAACCCGATATCATCATAGATGTGGTGGGCTCCTACTTCTATGACAAAAAATCATGACAGAAAATGTGCTTTTCATCCTGGGTGGGCCGGAGACGCAACTGCATGACATTCTTGGGGCCGTCCATGACGGAAAAAATCGTGGTAGAAGCAAGGGGGGGGGATTTCGGGGAGTTCCCTGTTACGGTGGGAGGTCGGGGCCGAGCGATGCGTGTTTCTCTCATACACGTACGCGCGTGTGTGCGAGGTGTTGGCTCTAACTGAACCCGAGTGAGGCGTTGGGCTCTAACTGAACCCGAGCGATTGCACTGCAGGCTACGCGTTACTGAACCCGAGCGATCGATCGATAGTTGTTAACTGAACTCGATCGAGCGATTCCTTCGCTACTGATGCTAACTGAAGCCGATCAATTGGATGAACAGTGAGCGTTGCGGGGGGGGGGGGGGGGGGGGGGTGGATGAACAGTGAACGGTGGCGTTGCCTCTGGATGAACATGACCCCGTGGTGTGGAGGGCTGGATGAATAGTAGACGGTGGAGGGGTGGTTGAACAGGCCCCCATGGTGTGGAGGGCTGGATTAACAGTAGACGGTGGAGGGGTGCCCGTGGAGGGGTGGTTGAACAGGACCCCGTGGTGTGGAGGGCTGGATAAACAGTAGACGATGGAGGGGTGCCCGTGGAGGGGTGGTTGAACAGTAGCCGGTGGAGTAGCGCGCGGTGGAGGCTGGATGAACAGGAGCCCGTGGAGGCTGGAGGAGGTCGACGGTGGAGATGAACAGTATCCCGTGGAGTCCCGTTTTGCGATACGCCACACCCCTCCCGATCAACAGGACCCCTGTTTCGACCGTAGCGCTCCAACACAAGTCTGTTTCCTCCGTTTTGCGGTACGCCACACCCCTCCCGATCAACAGGACCCCGTTTCGATCGTAGGAGGTCCGTTTCCTCTGTCTTGTGGTACGCCAGACCCCTCCCGATGAACAGGATCCCGTTTCGTACGTGGTCGGTCGAACACAAGGCCGTTTCCTCCGTTTTGCGGTACGCCAGACCTCGTTTCCATCGCCTGTTCCGTCCAAGCCCTCCCGATAAACACGACCACGCATTCCGTTCCAACCCAGCCGGTTGGCTCCCACGCGTTTCGTTGCCTCCCGATGAACACGACGCATTCCGTTGCCTCCCCATGGACACGACGCATTCCATTGCCTCCCCATGAACATGACGCATTCCGTTGCCTCCCCATGAACACGACGACGACGATGTTTCTCCGTTCCGACCCAGCCATGTACACGAGCCTTGGCCGTACGTATGCGCGAGTAGGCGTTCGAGACCCTGCCTGTATGTACGTACGTGGCCGTATTTTCTTTCTTGCACCCTGGCCGTTGTACGTACGTGTACATGCTACGTGTGCGCCTCTACTACGACACGTACGCGCCTCTACTACGACACGTGCGCGCCTCTACATCGACCAGTATATATGTACGTACACGTTCGCGACCAGAATAACAACGCTACGTACGTGTAACACCCTGATAATAATGCTACAGTAATCTTCCCCTAATGATGTCGTATCATCACCGTTTTACTAAGCCAATGGTCATTTGATCAAAATTCAAGTCAAACTCAAATTTAAAATAAAGTAAAAAAATTATTTATTAAAACGCAAACAAAAGTGTTCATGTTATTACAAATATTCACTAACTGTTTGATATGAAGAAACCAACATTATTTAAGTTGTTAAAATGCCCCTAGAAATTAAACAGTGGACCAGCAGCCATTTTAACCGACCTTTTCTTTTTCTAAAAAAATAGATATACAATTCCAAATGCCTTGGAACTTTTTTGCACCCTCAAAATATTGCAATGTATTTATGTGGCAAGTTTCACATTTTTACAAAATCATTTGATATCAAGAGAAAATGCAAATCAGAGAAAGAAATGCCAGAGAAAGAAAAAGGGAAAAGGGGGATCTAACCCACTGTACCACCAGGCCTCTAGTGACTACAGGGTGGCCCGGCCCCTTTGTGCTGGCCTTTCCCCAACCTCTCGTGAGAGGCAACGAGGCCAGGGCGTGCACGCCGTCCATTGGCTGGATGGCGCGCTGTCGAGTATCCCGCGGCTCCCCCTCGCGGATAAGGGCAGCCCCTCCTAGTCCCTCTCTCTCTCTCCCAATAACACTAGTCCCCAAATCCCGTTCTCCCTTGCTCATATGCGACGACCTGGAAGAGGCCGAGCCCACGGTCGTCATCATCGTCGTCGATCCCGTGGCCACCGGCTTCCCTTCGTCGCGCCAAGACGTCCAGGAGCTTCGCCATCGTCGTCTTCGTCGTCCTCGCCTATCGGTTGGAGCTCAGACGGCCTGCTGCCTCGCCATCACACGGTCTTCTCCGCCACGTCCGCCGCATCTCGTCGACGAGCGCAACACGTCCGGCCACCTCCGTGCCTTTCGGCCATGTCCACGAACCCCTTGTGAGCTCCTCCTCCGACCCCCCTGCTTTGCCCCCTTGATCCACGCTGTTAGCCGCCGCTCCCGTGCTTGCCTTGGTCGCCATGGACACGCCGGAGTCCCATGTACGTGTTGCTTCTGTTGCGTGCCGCTCATGCTTCCACCGCTGCTCGTCGTCGCTGCGTGCTGCTCACGGCCGCGCGCCCACTGCTGCTTCCCCGCGGCCTCGCCCCTCATTGCTGCCCTGCCCGCGCCTCGCCGCTCCCTGCACCACACAAGCGCCACACATCCGCCTGCGCCCTGCCTTGTCGAGGCCGCGCCCTGCGCGCCACTCCAGCCGCGCCCGCCAGGGCCGCTGCTACCCGAGGCCGCGCCCCTGCTCATTCGCGCAACTGCCTCTCCGCAGTCAGCCGCGCCCGCGAGCGCCGGGGCTCGTTCATGCCCGCCTGCTGCCGCGTCCATTGCTATTTTGTTGCCGGTGTACTGCTTCTAGTTACTGTAGCTGGTACTAGCTAGCTTCTCTAATTCTACACTAAATAGACCTCTAAACAGCCTCTAAACTGCGGTTAAACAACTGTTAACAAGGCTAAGAGAAATATGAGTAGATGGTATACTTGACAAACTCCATTTTATCCCACTGGGCCAAATCCTTTCGATGTGTGGATTAATTCCTATGAAAATCACAAAGTTCTATGTTTTGTTAATAGAAAAGCCGAAAACAGCTTTAATTTCATAGCTACTTTAGAGCTATTGATGATCAAGCAAATGCACTCTAACAGAGATGAAAGTGCTACTACCTTGTAGATCACACAAAAATGCTCAAAATTGATATAAGGCACAAAATCATAGGATGTACAGAACAATAGTTGTAGCGTTTTGAAAACAGCTAAGTGATGTTTAAAAACTGACGAATTCTCAGACTTAGCAAAATTTCAGGGTTTTTCCGGGTATTGTTAAATCTTTAATAAATTCGTTTAAAATAATCTGTAACTCGGATGAAAAAGTTTTATACATGAAAGTTGCTCAGAACAATGAGACGAATCCGGATACGCCCTCCGTTCGTCTGCCACACACCCCTAGCATAGCGAACATACAACTTCCCCCCTCCATTTCGTTTGTCCGAAAATGCCTAACTCCGGGGAAACATTGCCGGCTGTTCTCCCCCTTCGCCGGTATCATGTAGCACCGCGTTAGATCATGTCTAGCTCTGCCTGTTGTTCTGTTATGCCCCTGTTTGCTCTGTACTTACTGTTTCTTCCTCCTCTTCTCTCCGTTAGACCCCGAGACTGATGCTGCCCCTGTGATCGACTACGTCGACGACGACCCCCTCCTTGCCAGAGCAACCAGGCAAGCCCCCCCCCTTTGATCATCCCAATATCGCCCATTCCATTCTCTCATGCTTGCATTAGATTTTGCTACTGTTATTGTTTGCTGCTATTCTGATGCATAGCCTGCTTTTGTAACCTGCTCATTGTTACCTACCTGCTTATCCTAAACTGCTTAGTATAGCTTGGTTAGTGATCCACAAGTGACCCCCACCTTGTCCTTGTTGCCCCCGCTTCATCATTGAAGATCCGATCAACGGGATCGAAGACCAGGCCCCGACACCGCACATCACTTCCCCTTAGTTGCTCGACACTACTGGGTTACTATCGAGTGCCGAGGGTGAGGCCTCATCAGCACTTATGATGTTAACCTGCTAGTGTAGTTATTCGGTCGTGGTTATCGAGGGTGATTCCACCTTAACCACTTCCGATACGACTCTGTCGTGCAACCCCTCAAGTGTGAACCTCGAGGGTGGTCCCTCTTACGTTCGCCTTGATGATTACATCGAGTGGAATTCACCGGGGGTGATTCCTCGGGTTTTCCCCTTGATGTTTGGACACACGATTACTATGGTTACTATGACTTTACACTGAACCATGTTACTAAAGACGGGTCGACCCTGAGGGGTACCCGCGCGAGCATAATTGCGAGTGATGTGGAGTCGGGTTGACCTGGAAGGTGCCCGCGAGATAATTACGAGGCGTGGCCGGGCATTCCTAGCCCTTGCCGCAAGTCCTCGAGACGGGGCGACGGGGTCACATCTTTCGTGAGTCTCTGCTTGTTACCGCGCGTTCCTAATCCACTGCGATTTGGATATTTGATCCGAAGGGCCTCTGGCCTGATAGCACTAACCATCACGTGGGCATAGTATGGGTGTTCTGCGTCGTATGCATCAGCCGAAGCTTATTAGACGTCAGCGACTGAGTGGCGCGCGCCGGGTTGGACTGCGTAAGCACCTGCCTTGTTGAAGGAGGTAGCTAGGTCTGCTCACCGACCGCGTACGCAACGTGCAGGAGTTCCCGGGGAGATGGCCCATGACCCCTGGGAGCATAGGTTTAGTCCGGCGTGCTGGCCTCTCTATTAAGCCTAGGTCAGGTTGCGGCGTATTGTTTGGCCGAGGCCGGGCATGACCCAGGAAAGTGTGTCCGGCCGGAGTTAATCGAGCGTGATGGGTAAGTTGGTGCACCCCTGCAGGGAAGAAAACATCTATCGATAGCCTGTCCTACGGTAACAGACACTTGGAGTTGTATCCCGATCGATACAACTAGAACTGGATACTTGTGATGAGAACTGGATGGTGATGAGAATTGGATTGTGATGATAACTGGATAGTATGGCTCTGGGATTGCTTTCTCGCAGGGAGTCGAGAAAGGATCTCTAGCCGAGGTTGATAACACTACTACTACTTTATTTTATGCTACTCTACTCCCTCCTGTTGCTACACGATGGTGGTTTCCAGAAGATGCTAGTCTTCGATAGGCTAAGCTTTCCCCCTTCTCTTCTGGCATTCTGCAGTTCAGTCCACAGATACAACCATTTTCTTTGATACCGATGCATATGTAGTGTAGATCCTTGCTTGCGAGTACTTTGGATGAGTACTCACGGTTTCTTTGCTCCCCCTTTTTCCCCCTTTCTTCTTTCTGGTTGATGCAACCAGATGTTGGAGCCCAGGAACCAGATGCCACCGTTGATGCCTACTACTACGTGATGGCCGCTGACGACTTGGAGTAGTTAGGAGGCTCCCAGGCAGGAGGCCTTGCCTTTTCGATCGATGTTGCTTTTGTGCTAGCCTTCTTAAGTCAAACTTGTCTAGCTTATGTCTGTACTCATATATTGTTGCTTCCGCTGACTCTGGTGTTTTCAAGCTTATGTATTCGAGCCCTCGAGGCCCCTGGCTTGTAATATAAAGCTTGTATTATTTTTAATTTATGTCTAGAGTTGTGTTGTGATATCTTCCCGTGAGTCCTTGATCTTGATCGTACACATTTGCGTGTATGATTAGTGTACGGTCGAATCGAGGGCGTCACAGTACGCTTCGACCAGGTGGGTCCCGACTGTCAGGCACTTCCTTGCCTACGAAGATGTAGCTGGTGGGTCCCAGCAGTCAGGGGGGCGAATCGTTTTTTTTTGCCCGGACACACTTTCTTGCGTGCGAAGGTGTAGCTGCTGGGTTCCAGCAGTCAGGGGGGAATCGTTTTGTTTTTTTTTGCCCGGACGCACTTCCTTGCGTGCGAAGATGTAGCCGGTGGGTCCCAGCAGTCAGGGGGGCGAATCGTTTTTTTTCGGACGCACTTCCTTGCGTGCGAAGATGTAGTTGGTGGGTCCCAGCAGTCAAGGGGGCGAATCGTTTTTTTCGGACGCACTTCCTTGCGTGCGAAGATGTAGCTGGTGGGTCCCAGCAGTCAGGAGGAAACATTTTTTTCACGAAATACGGTGGCCCGTCCGGTGGGTCCCCGCTGTCAGGTGGAGGAATAATTATTTTGCGCGTAATAAGGAGGCACTTCCTTGCTGCGGCCGTGGACCCAGCTGTCAGCCTCTCCACGTACAGTCCACGTCCGATGGAAGCCATTCCTTGACCATGTTGACCACGCCGGGCCGAGAGCACCAGGGCGGTCGAAGACGGCGAGGCCTAGGAAGGGGACGACGCGGAGCCGGGGAAGACGCGGCAGTGGATGCCCACGCGTAGAGGAGTATGAGGGTTCACTCGTTCGACTGCGGTGTGAGGCTGCCGTCGCTGCAAAATAACAGGGGGTGTGGGTGCGTAGAGGGATGGTCTGGCCAGCGGTGGGAGTAGTAGGGGGCGGTGAGGCCTCCGCGGCATCACAGTCGGCCACGGGCGACAGGAGTAGGCGGCACGACCGGCGCTGCTTTGGGCGGTTGGAGCAAGAAGACCAGAGGTTGAAGAAGCACTACGGCCGTTGGATGGACATTGTACGGTCACTGGAGCTAGAATCGTTCATATATTGACTAAAGTTGACAAAGGCCTCCGTCCCAGTCAACTTAGTAGGCCCACAAGTCAGCCTCCCACCAAGGTGGGTCCCAGCTAGCAGGGGGGTATTCATTTTTTTGTGCGTAATAAGGAGGCACTTCCGGTGGGTTCGAGCTGACAGCGGGGGAACGTTTTTTTTGCGAAATACGGTGGCCCGTCCTGTGGGTCCCAGTTGTCAGGGGGAAACGTTTTTTTTCATGAAATACTGGTGGCCCGTCCGATGGGTCCCTGCTGTCAGGTGGAGGAATAATTATTTTCCGCGTAATAAGGAGGCACTTTCTTGCGGCTGCCGTGGACCTAGCTGCCAGCCTCTCCACGTGCAGTACTCTTCCGATGGAAGTCGGTCGTTGACCACATTGACCACGCCACGCCGAGAGCACCATGGCGGTGGACGACGGTGAGGCCTAGGGAGGGGACGACGCAGAGCCGGGGAAGACGCGGCAGTGGAAGCCCGCGCAGAGAGGAGTACGAGGGTTCACCGGTTCGGCTGCGGTGTGAGGCTGCCGTCGCCGCAGAATAACAGGGGGTGTGGGTGAGTAGAAGGATGCCCTGGCCAGCGGTGGGAGTAGTAGGGGGCGCTGAGGCCTGCGCGGCAGCACAGCCGGCCACGGGAGGCAGGAGTAGGCGGTCCCGCCGGCGCTGCTTCGGCGGCTGGAGCAAGAAGATCAGAGATTGAAGAAACACGACAAGTCAGACCACTAAACAGGCCCACAAGTCAGACCACTCCCTCTTTTTTTAATAATTTATATATAGCTCATGGCAACTTCTTATGCAATTTGTTGCAGTCATTTTTTTGGTTGGCCAAGGCCAATTTCGCATATTTCTGTGGGTTCCAAACTATTTTTCATACCGAAATGTCGAGCCAGATTTAAAGTACTTTGAAGATATATTTAAATTAGGTTAATGCCCAGTGAAATAGGAATCTGAAAATGTGAAAAGTTATAGAAATTATAAAGTAATTGCCAATTTGTCATCTGTTTTTATATTTACAACCCATTTCATATTACTTTCAAGATTTGCAGGCGTCTTGAAAGAGTTGCAGCCCATCAGGGCGCAGGAAAATAAGTAGGCCTCGATTGGGTATTATTCAGAAAAAATAAACTGGGCTCATTTTCACAAAGAAAAAATAGCTGGGCTGGTCACATGGTGAACATAAAATATAAGCCTGGGCTAGACGGGCCACAGCCCAGTTCAAACCCTGCTCCGTCTCAACAATACCAAACAAAAAAATATTGCTCGAGTAGCTACGTCCCAGGTGTCAGCCGATCTTGTGTTGTTCTCTTGTCTATTGACTATATACGCTCACAATGTCGTGGGTCCCAGATGTCAGGAAAACACTAGGAGGAAGCATTTTATTTTTCCATACGCTGACGTGGTGGGCCCCTACTGTCATCCTCTCCACGTACTTCTGCCGATTCCTATTGTTTGTTGACCATGTTGACAACGCGAGAGGGCGGTGCCGCGGCGAGCCCACCAAAGCGCGCAGAGGACGTCGGCATTAACAATTTAGGAGACGGTGGGGCGGCGATGTGTGCGCTGAGGTGCAGCCAGCCGTGGGAGGCGGAAGCAGGCGGCCCCAGCGGCGCTGGTTTGGTTTTGGCGGCTGGAGGAAGACAGGACTGAAGAAACACGACAGACTGTAAAAGCAGCCGGAGTACTTAACAACCTTAACTGAAACCAGCAGGGGCACTTAACAACCAAAGCTGAAAGCAGTACGAGTACTTATACAGGTTCAACCGTACAAAGCACGCCTCGAACAGTGCTACTTTGCCTACAGTTAACCAAGGGTGAGGCCGCCAAGCCCCAGGACAAGGCCCAGGCGCCACCCCGCGCATCCACAACCTTCTGAAAGCGGCTTCATCTCGCAACGTGGTCAATAAACAGGATATTCGCTTTAGAGCCATGAAAAAGCATGAACATAATCTTCTGTCCTATTCTCCAAGATGGACGGGCCTTCATTATTTGAGACCACCCATGAATAAGTATCTTTTCACCTCCAAGGGGAATTGAGTAGGTCGACATAAACATCATGTTGTGACCAAGCGCAAGTCTGACCCGACCATGGTCAGGCATCTGTATAGGAACAATAGAACTCGGCAGTTCCTGTTTCAAGAAGATCACAACTGTAAAACTGTGTATAAGCAATAGTTTATGAACAGCATATATAACAGAAAACAGCTCGTACCAGAAGTTTCTCGACATAGTTGGACCTATTCAACGAGTGCAGAAGTGGCACACATATCCCACGTGGCCTTCCACCATTGAAACGCCCCACAAGGACCTCAAGACGATCAATAAAGTGTAGGAACTTGTGGATGTCGATCCAGTCAACTTCAGTGCCATTAGTAACAGCCGGGTTATTACAGAGTAACAAACGAGCAGACTGCTTAACTCTGAAAAAACCTACACGTGCCACCAATTATAAGAAAATATTAGTTAGAAGTAGCATCTTCGTGAGAGATTCGTTGCTACTTCTAAAGTTAAATTGTGATTAGTTAGACAGAATAGGTGGATTAAGAAGTAATCGAGGCAACAAGCAAGATCCAGATACAAAACTAACATGGATGAACAATTGGAACGACGTCGGGGTGGAAGATCGCAGTGAAGATGAGACCAGGTTCTGCTATTTCCATCAACATTCGTGCGCCAACTTTCAGTCCGTAACACCTGAGAAAGTTTATCCAAGTTCGGCCATAAAAAAGCAGCGATCTTCTTGGTTCATGAACCCAACTCGGAACTTATATCCATGGCTTGTCTTCACTGTGACCATTAAACTAGTGTATTCAGTTATGGCAAGGCCGAGCATCTTGAGTACATGTGTTCTGGCAGAGCAAATAATACACTGCAGGAAAAATAATATGAGAACACAACATGTTCAAAACCCCCCACCCTCCCTGATAGAAAAGAGGATTCTAGGAACATACTGTGCACATTTCAAAATGCCGTGTTAGGATGAGAAGGAACAAGTGTGGTGTCTCACCGAGGGCGTAGAAACCTGTAGGGTACTCGCACTTTGGGCACTGCAAATGAAACACACTAGATTCAGTAGGAAGAAAAATGCATCAACGGCGGCGGCTGCCATCCTAGGATTACCTGCGACCAAGGGACTTGGGTTTATCGGGGATGGATGAAGAATTCGTACCTGGTTCTCCATGAGAAAACCCTATGCAATCGCCGAGAGGGGGTTTTCTCTGAACAAGCAGACGAGGGAGAAGGGGATTCAGGCCCAGTGAAATATTGCCGCTTCGTTCGTGCAGCTTACTGCTAAAGCTGGAAAGGGGGGTTGTGATTTGGTGGCTCATTGGGCATTACTGCGGCGCTACAACCGGGGTGTGTCTACCGTGAAGTTGTGCACTCTAATTTGTGCATATGGCACGTGGACCCCGTTGCCGGTTGCCCCACATATCAACGAAAGGAAGTAGAAAGACAGGAGTAACTAGTTACACATAAATATATTTTTTGACAGAGAGATACTCCCTCTGTAAAGAAATATACAAATATTTTATATCACAGGCTCACCTTGCCGAGAAATATACTCCCTCTGCAATGCACGTGCATTATGGGGGTTCAGCTGAGAATATAATACTCAGATAGGCTCACGGTCTGGACTTTGGGCCGCAGGCCGACCCTGCATGTTTGGGGGCCCATGTGTTCTACCTCAGCGCTTTTCATATTGCAAGCGATCAGTACGGCGCTGGTTTTAGATGCTGTCGCAAGGCGAATACACAAAATTGAATAAAGCACGGCAACTGTTGGAATGAAATCGAACGACAGTTCCTAACCAGCAATCAGAGTTGCAATTCTATCAACGATATACCATGTGATAAATAATACTGTCGTACTACTTATACACACATGACACTTGTTTCACCATGCCAGATTATTACATCAAAAATCTCTCGGAGGATAGATCAGTTCGGCAGTTGCGTGCTGCTAATTTCAAAGTTGATTTGGACCAGCTCTCCTTGCCGAGAAAGTTCGATTTTGACAACATCCCCTACCGCAAGATATGATTTAGATTTGAACCTTGACCATCCTTTAGCATCAATCATCATGCGACCATCCTTTGTACTTACGGTATATTGAGCAGGTTCATTCACACCAAGGGTGCGCATGGTAAGAGAAACATGGCCGTGGTCGCCCGGATTGTTGAACGACTCCCTCGTTGCTCTAGGAATTCTCTGTTTGCAAACAAGAAGACATACCCAAACAGTTAGATCAACACAGTGAATCATGTGAAACAACATGGAAAGAAAAAAGAACGAAGCACTTGGGCGGCCAATGCTTACCAAGAAGGTGGACATGTCGGTTTTTGTAAGGACTTTGGTATATGAAGTGCGAACTGCAGCCCAGTCTATTGCCGGTGCAACTGCACGGGCCGGAGCAGATGCAAGTGCAAGTGTTGGTGCAGGTGCCGAAGCCGCTGCTGCTGCCGGAGATGGTGCTCCTTGTAGAGCTGGTGTCGGTGTCGGAGCAGGTGCCGGTGTCGATGCCCGATCCTCCGGTAGATCAGACTGATCCGCTGACGCGGTCGGTGCCCAATCCTCAGCTGGATCAGACTGAGCTGTTGCCGCTGTCAGTGCTAGAGCAACTGCCGATGCTCGATTTGTGCGAGACAGCGGCGATCGTGTCTGGTCTGCTATGATCAGCTTTCTAACTTGACTAGGATCCGTGACCGTGATCCAGTTTTTTCTTCATTTCTTTTAAACGCGAGAAGGACTAATTGTGGCGTTTTTGTTAAACCAAACTGCAGTTCATCATAGGGATTCAGCTTGTACTCAGACAACAGACTGATCCAATTTTTTCCAGTAATATAAGTGATGGACAGTGCCTTCGTTACTGACACGACATAAGAAGTGAAACCTGCAAAAATAGCCATCGTAGAGCAAACCAAACGGTTTATTCTGTGATGAATGTCACATGGCAAAACCTGCATCGTAAAATTGCAGGAAAAGGAAGAAAACATGACATTAAATCAATAAGATTTAGATCGTAAATCAATAAGATTTACTTGATGTGACACGAGTGAGTCCTTAACAGGAAATCACTATGTTGAAGTACTAAATAGAAGATTGATCGTCCAACTACGCGTGGCATGCAGGGGCCCTGCCTACTCCCACAAGCAGGACAGTCCAAAGGTCGTGACAAATCGTATGGACCGAACATCCATGGGACTGGAAATCCTGGTGGGTGCGATAAACCCTGCAATGCATACCGATATTGGAGTGTAACCATAATTGATAAACCGTCCTCACAAAAAATATGATCTGGATACTTCAAAATATACAGACTGAATTGAGTGGACAGACATTAACATAGACCGTTCTCAGGACTGACCACACACCAAAAGCGGCAGTACTAATAAACAATACAGGGTTCACAAACACAAATCAAGTACTGAACAATAGTACTTACTACAGACAAGCAAAGTTGCACTAACTAAACTCTGCAGACTATTTCTTGCCACCGACCTACGGGATGAACCCCGCATAACTGACTAGGCCATGGACTTC
The DNA here is from genome assembly GCF_003073215.2 of Triticum urartu. Lineage (NCBI taxonomy): Eukaryota > Viridiplantae > Streptophyta > Magnoliopsida > Poales > Poaceae > Triticum > Triticum urartu. The sequence continues at coordinate 28,654,455 of NC_053026.1, forward strand.
GTGTGAGATGTCTACACGCACCATCACCATCTTGTCAACCTTGGAGAACCTAACAGAGTGGTCTTTCCACTCATAAACATGATGATGAAGACATGCCGCATCAGATTTGTTGGGAAGCTTTACAAGAACCACACCCTTCATAATCGAAGGCACAACCAGGAAATTGTTGTGGTCAAGTACAGCCTCGAGAACACGCCTGACAACAATGCTACAGGAAAACACTAGTTCAGGACACGTGGCGACAAGGACACAGCAGCTGGATAGTTCAGTAGTAGAACTCATCATCAGGTCTTCCAGTTCACACGGCATGACTTTGAGAACTTCATCTCCACCGCGGACCTGGTTCTAATTCAAACAGAAACCATATTTTATTACTACCTCCATTCAGAAATATAAGATGATTTTCGATATTATACTCCATATATGACTACATATACGCACAGAAATGAGTGAACAAAGACACTAGAACATGTCTTCAAAGGCATGAGAGCAAAGGGATTACATGCAAAATCCATAACACAAGTTACTGAGGCAAATATACCCTCTTAAAAGGTAGCATTGATGTTCATAAAGTACTCCCTCCGTCCCAAAATTCTTGTCTTAGATTTGTCAAGATACGGATGTATCAAGTCACATTTTAGTATTAGATACATCCGTATCTAGACAAATCTAAGATAAGAAATTTGGGACAGAGGGAGTAGTTGAAAGTAATCTATAAGAAATTAGTGTCAACCTCTTGCATGTTTTGGTCAAAAGAGGAATTTAGAACCGTCATTTGGCACACAAAAATCACATGCAAGATCACCCAGAAAGTTGTACTACTAGTACTAGTACTGCGTGTTAGATGAAAAAACATGATCAAGATCAAGAAAAAGATCGTCCAGAAGAGATATTACCTGGACTTTCTTAATGAGGGATCCCGGAGAGGGGGGCTTGGACAGGGATGGCTTTGAGCTTGTCTGCGGTAGTCTCGGCGGGGTGCTTGCGCTTCTTCGTACCATGAGCCTCAACGGTTTTGGCCGGAGCCATAGACATCACTTCGGCCGGTGCTCCAGCGTCCATCAAGAAACTGTCAAATAGAAATAAAAGAAAAGAATCCATAATCACAAACCCAAAAGAAGAAAAGAGAGGGAGTTATAGGATCAGTCTTGGGGTTGCAAGACCGGGCCTTGGCCAGAATCAACACCATTGATGCGCTCACCTTTCCTTCTTTGGGAGAGAAGAACAATGGCAGAAGCAGGTCGGGGTTTTCTTGAAGAAATGAGGAACAAGATGAGGCAGAAGCGAGGGTTGGGTAGAGAGGAAGCTGAGAGAGAAGAGTGACATGATGGTTGCTTCGTCCGTCCAACTTACTGCTGGAAAGGAGGGGGTTTTGTGATTTGACGGCTCATTGGGCATTACTACGGCGCTTCGATCGGGGTAGACTACCGCCACTCTACTACGGAGTAATTTAGTGCATGGCTGGTGGACCCCGATGCTGGCTGTCCCACACGTCGGCGAAAGTGAGTAATTTAGTGCATGACTGGAGGAGGATCCGCACGGTAGAGCGTGTCCACTGTTTTTCAAAAGAAAAAATGATTACAGCAAGCGTTTCCACTCTTACGACGGAGGAGTGCGAAACACGGCAACCACTTGAACATACACAGTGCTCCTACTACTAGGCATGTGAAGTGGTTCATACATCAGTACTACACAATCTTGTTGCTAGTGTAGTAAGATATGACGATAACAAATGATGTTGTGCGCATGTCAACTACTCCTATATGTAACAAATACACGAAGAGGAAACAACTATATTGAGATGAGAATGCAACCAAACACACCCACACGCTTTGTGCTACAGTGATTGATCTGCACCGTCTGAGTTTGATCCAACGGTTATGTTGCGCCGAGACATGGACATGCCCATGCAGAGGGCGCCTAAACACCACTGAAGTCCCTCTGCTTCTCAAGGCGCACGACGTTGGTGATGCAGGGTGCAACCACCCGCAGCGCCCGGTCCCGGTCGACGGGAGCCAGCTCGTTAAAGACGGCATCCAATGGCACGAATGGATTCTGGTGACGGAGCCCTGAAAGGATTCGCCCGGCAACGGCGACGGCAACCCGCAACCCCTCCTTGTCCAGCTCAGCCCCCACCATCGCGCGGAGACGGCTCAGCTCCTCGGAGATATAGGTGAAGAAGGAGACCAGATCAGGAAGCCGTAGCTCATTGAAGTCGACCGGGTGGTCGAACAGGTTTAGCCCGCGGCCGGCATCGTCACGCTGGCACGACGGTAGGCATCACACAGCCGCAACACGTGCGTGGCAACTTGGTTCACCAAGTGGTTGAGGCGATCCTGGACCTCGTCACGATCGTCCCGCTCGCGCTCCAGCCGGCTCCCCTGACGGCCTATCGTATCTCCCGCTTTCTGCAGCAACGCCGCCGACGCCTCGAGCATCTTTGTGGTGGACGCCTGCCACTTTTGAAGCTTCGCGAACTCCCGCACATAACGGAGGAGCATGTCACTCCTCTCCTCCTTGAGCTCACGGAGCTCCACGTCCTTGGCCCTGAGCTCCGCATCCTTGGCATGGAGCTCCTGTGTCAGGAGCCTCACCTCAGACTCCGTGATCTACTGCGCCGCCATGGCACCAGGTAGAAGCAATGGGGAGAGGAAGCAAAGGGGGCGAAACGGCTGAAAGGCAATGCAATCTACAGGAAGGCGGAGGGAGCGGGAAATCTTTTGGTTTTCACCATGGTAAAACACCAGTCGACGACTTCTCACATCAGGGAGTGGTGGGTTTTTACAGGCGGAGTCATCGTGACTAATTGCTTCCGCGCCTGCTCCCGTCAATCAAAAAATTAAAAATCCTGCCGCGCCTGCTCCCGTCAATCAAAAAATTAAAAATCCTGCCGCGCCTGCTCCTGTCAATCAAAAAATAAAAATCCTGGCGCACCCAAACACCAGAGCAACGCCGCGGTGGATATTTATATTTACCTGCCGACAAGTAGATAAAAAAAGGGGTGAAAAAAACAAATGTGGCGGCGGCCTAGCTAATCGGTCGAACTAGCCCAACTAGCTAGCCACCGTGCTTCACTGATGTACTCGGCGGGAAAGGTGGTCTTTCGTGATTTGACAACTCTTTTACTTGCTTCGGCGCTATGACCGAGGAGGACCCAGAAAACGCGCGGTAGGGCGTCCCACGTCAGGAAGAATAAATGCGTGCACCACCCGGGAGGACCCCGAAACCGCGCGGTAGGGTGTGCCACGTCTCGACACGGAGGAAAACTGTGTGTGTAAAAATATACTGTATCAGACGTAGTACCTATGGTTCGACCTTGGGACCCAGCCAGTCGGTCGAAAACACCCCACTAGCCACACAGCTTCATCATGCAAACGTGGCATGGAGGATAGATGTGGTTAGCTCCGTCTCAACCACCCACAACGTCTCTTGTTCTAGGCGATTCTTCTATTTTCCAAGCTTTTTTTAGTTGTAATAACACCACGGCAAGCTAGCACCGCTCTTCGTGTGTGCCCGTGCAAAGGTTAGACGATGGAGAGAAGGGAGATTGAGATTGCAGACCTGGGACCCACCAGTAAGTGAGACAACGGTCATGCACGTGTTGACGAGGCACTCCCTCTACTCTACTCAACGAAAGTACTGTATAAATAAAATCAAGTTATGGGACAAAGCCAACAACCGTTCGTTTTTTCAGGCTATCGACTTACGCTTTGTAGTCCAGGTTGCCAGTTCGAATCTCGTCTTTCAGATTTGTTAGTTTTAGGTCCAAATTTGATTAATGACAAGTGGGACCCCCGTGTGTTGTTTCGATATTTCAGTGTAGGATGGTTTTTTTGAACAAACACTTTGCGCGGTTAGACAAGTAACGACACGAGTTACACGTATTTTGCAAGTTTACGAACAAAAATGAGAGCGGCATAGAATATCACATCCACCCCGCAGCTTAGATACTATGGTGATACGAGTTTTTACACCGTTGGAAGTGAGATCCAATGGCTTGGGAGTAGTCTTTGTAATTATGCGCAATTTCCAAACTCTCCAAATGTTTTTTTGCAAATAAGACATTCAGGCCTCGTGTGTGCCGCTGCATCTTCGATCCAATGGCTCCCCGGTGCTCATATTAGGTGCTCCCCGTAGCTTAATTACCCGCTACGGTGATATGAGCATCTAGGTCGTATGATCAGTGATCAGATGGCACATGCGTAGTACTTGTACTTTCTGCGCATTTCCCAAACTCTATCAGCCGTATATTGCAAAAAACATGCAAACCTCTTATTGTGGGCCGTTAGATCTCAGTGAACTCGTATCACCATAGAATCTACGGTGCGGGAGCACCTCATACTCTCCCGTGCGAGAAAACATAAGGTGCTATCGCAGCTTGGATGCTACGGTGATACGAGCTTGGAGGTCGTTTGATCTAAGATCCAATGACATCTGAGCAGTCTTTGTGCTTGTAAGCAGTGGCCGAACTCTTTTGGGGCTTTTCTGCAAAAAAACATTCGAACCACCGAGGAGGTGTTGGGTCACAAATCCAACACCTCCAAAGAGCTTGTATCACCAAAGCATCTAAGGTGTGGTAGCACATGATATTCTTACATACAGGAGAATATGATGTCCTCCTTCATCTTAGATGCTACGGTGATACGAGCTTCGAGGTCGTTGGATATGGGATCAAAGGGCATCTAAGTAGTTTTTGTACAAATTGTGTGCAATTCTCAAACTCATCAAGGTTTCTTGCAGAAATATTAAGACACATCATGTGAGCAGCTATATCTCAGATCTACAAGCTCCAAGCAACTCGTATCGGCATATAGCATCTAAGGTATGGGGGCACATGATATTCTCCGGGGGAGGGGGGGTGGGGGGGGTGCACAACCAATCCGTGGCTGGGAGGGTGGGGACAAATATAATCTAAACAACCCTAAACAGAGCTGCACAATTTTATCTAAGGTCGAGGGGTTGACCCCCGACAATCATAGCTCCGCCTAAACAGAACATTTGCATGTACTGTAGTAATAGACTTAATATTCATGTTTCAGTTTCATGTTCATTTTAAATATTGAACTGAGGACCATGGATGTCTTACATTTTACTCCCTTCGTTCCCAAATATTAGTCTTTCTAGAGGCTTCAAATGGACTGGCACATACGGATGTATATAGACATATTTTAGAGTCTAGATTCACTCATTTTGCTCCATAAGCAGTCACTTGTTGAACTCTCTAAAAGACTAATATTTAGGAATAGAAGGAGTATTTTTGAATTCGTGTCATACATGCATGGTTTGGAAAAATAGATGCACTATACTTATTGGATTGTTGTTGTGTTCGTGCGTGTGTCTCTCTCTCTCTCTCTGTGTGTGTGTGGTCATATGCTTGATACATAGAAAGTTTTCTCACCTCCATGTTGTTCATCTTTCAAATTTGAATTTGCATTGGAAAACTTACCAGGGATACCATGAAATGTGAAATCCACGTTGAGATCACTATATCACAAACTCACTCTAATTCAACAACTCGTCATAAATCAATTACCATGTTGAGATTAGTATTTGCAAGGAAAATACGGGTATTGTAATACACATAGATTCGTTCGGCAATTTAAAAGGTTCCTTTCGTATTCTTGAATGGTAGGACCCAACGGCTGAAGGAAATATGCCCTAGAGGCAACAATAAAGTTATTATTTATTTCCTTATTTCATGATAAATGTTTATTATTCATGCTAGAATTGTATTAACCGGAAACATAATACATGTGTGAATACATAGACAAACAGAGTGTCACTAGTATGCCTCTACTTGACTAGCTTGTTAATCAAAGATGGTTATGTTTCCTAACCATAGACAAAGAGTTGTTATTTGATTAACGGGATCACATCATTAGGAGAATGATGTGATTGACTTGACCCATTCTGTTAGCTTAGCACTCGATCGTTTAGTATGTTGCTATTGCTTTCTTCATGACTTATACATGTTCCTATGACTATGAGATTATGAGTACCGGAGGAACACTTTGTGCGCTACCAAACATCACAACGTAACTGGGTGATTATAAAGGAGCTCTACAGGTGTCTCCAAAGGTACATGTTGAGTTGGCATATTTTGAGATTAGGATTTGTCACTCCGATTGTCGGAGAGGTATCTCTGGGCCCTCTCGGTAATGCACATCACATAAGCCTTGCAAGCATTGCAACTAATGAGTTATTTGCGAGATGATGTATTATGGAACGAGTAAAGAGACTTGCCGGTAACGAGATTGAACTAGGTATTGAGATACCGACGATCGAATCTCGGGCAAGTAACATACCGATGACAAAGGGAACAACGTATGTTGTTATGCGCTCTGACTAATAAAGATCTTCGTAGAATATGTAGGAGCCAATATGAGCATCCAGGTTCCGCTATTGGTTATTGACCGGAGACGTGTCTCGGTCATGTCTACATTGTTCTCGAACCCGTAGGGTCCGCACGCTTAAGGTTTCGATGACAGTTATATTATGAGTTTTGATGTACCGAAGGAGTTCGGAGTCCCGGATGAGATCGGGGACATGACGAGGAGTCTCGAAATGGTCAAGACGTAAAGATCGATATATTGGACGACTATATTCAGACATCGGAAAGGTTCCGAGTGGTTCGGGTATTTTTCGGAGTACCGGGGAGTTACGGGAATACGGGGGAAGAAGTATATGGGCCTTATTGGGCTTTAGGGGAGAGGGAGAGGCAGGCCGCGCGCCCCCCCATTGACTAGTCCGAATTGGACTAGGGGGAGGGGCGGCGCCCCCTCCTTCCTTCTCTTCCCTCTTCCCCTTCCCTGTCTCCTACTCCTACTACTTGGAAGGACTCCTAGTTGGACTAGGAAAGGGGGAATCCTACTCCCGGTGGGAGTAGGACTCCCCTAGGGCGTGCCATAGAGAGGGCCGGCCCTCCCCTCCTCCACTCCTTTATATACGGGGGCAGGGGGCACCCCATAAACACACAAGTTGATCTTCGTGATCGTTTTCTTAGCCGTGTGCGGTGCCCCCCTCCACCATACTCCTCGATAATATTGTAGCGGTGCTTAGGCGAAGCCCTGCGACGGTAGAACATCAAGATCGTCACCACGCCGTCGTGCTGACGGAACTCTTCGCCGACACTTTGCTGGATCGGAGTCCGGGGATCGTCATCAAGCTGAATGTGTGCTAGAACTCGGAGGTGCCGTAGTTTCGGTGCTTGATCGGTCGGGCCGTGAAGACGTACGACTACATCAACCGCGTTGTCATAACGCTTCCGCTGTCGGTGTACGAGGGTACGTAGACAACACTCTCCCCTCTCGTTGCTATGCATCACCATGATCTTGCATGTGCGTAGGAAAATTTTGAAATTACTACATTCCCAACAGTGGTATCAAAGCCTAGGTTTTATGTGTTGATGTTATATGCACGAGTAGAACACAAGTGAGTTGTGGGTGATATAAGTCATACTGCTTACCAGCATGTCATACTTTGGTTCAGCGGTATTGTTGGATGAAGCGGCCCGGACCGACATTACGCGTACGCTTACGCGAGACTGGTTCTACCGACGTGCTTTGCACACAGGTGGCTGGTGGGTGTCAGTTTCTCCAACTTTAGTTGAACCGAGTGTGGCTATGCCCGGTCCTTGCGAAGGTTAAAACAACACCAACTTGACAAACTATCATTGTGGTTTTGATGCGTAGGTAAGATTGGTTCTTGCTAAGCCCGTAGCAGCCACGTAAAACTTGCAACAACAAAGTAGAGGACGTCTAACTTGTTTTTGCAGGGCATGTTGTGATGTGATATGGTCAAGACGTGATGAGATATAAGTTGTTGTATGAGATGATCATGTTTTGTTGAAGTTATCGGCAACTGGCAAAATCCTTATGGTTGTCTCTCTATTGCATAAGATGCAAGCGCCAAATAATTGCTTTACTTTATCGCTATGCGATAGCAATAGTTGCAATAGCAATTGTTGGCGAGACGACCATGTAACGACACATTGATATAGATCAAGATGATGGAGATCATGGTGTCATGCCGGTGACGATAGAGATCATGACAGTACTTTGGAGATGGAGATCAAAGGCGCAAGATGATCATGGCCATATCATGTCACATATTTTGATTGCATATGATGTTTATCTTTTATACATCTTATTTTGCTTAGTTCGACAGTAGCTTTATAAGATGATCTCTCACTAAATTTCAAGGTATAAGTGTTCTCCCTAAGTATGCACCGTTGCAAAAGTTCTTCGTGCTGAGACACCATGTGATGATCGGGTGTGATAGGCTCTACGTTCAAATACAACGGGTGCAAAATAGTTGCACACGCGGAATACTCAGGTTATACTTGACGAGCCAAGCATATACAGATATGGCCTCGGAACACGGAGACCGAAAGGTCGAGCGTGAATCATATAGTAGATATGATCAACATAGTGATGTTCACCAATGAAACTACTCCATATCACGTGATGATCGGACATGGTTTAGTTGATTTGGATCACGTGATCACTTAGAGGATTAGAGGGATGTCTATCTAAGTGGGAGTTCTTAAGTAATATGATTAATTGAACTTAAATTTATTATGAACTTAGTCCTGGTAGTATTTTGCAAATTATGTTGTAGATCAATAGCTCGCGTTGTTGCTTTCAAATGTTTATTTTGATATGTTCCTAGAGAAAATTGTGTTGAAAGATATTAGTAGCAATGATGCGGATTGGATCCATGATCTGAGGTTTATCCTCATTGCTGCACAGAAGAATTATGTCCTTGATGCACTGCTAGGTGACAGACCTATTGCAGGAGCAGATGCAGACATTATGAACGTTTGGCTAGCTCAATATGATGACTACTTGATAGTTTAGTGCACCATGCTTAACGGCTTAGAATCGGGACTTCAAAGATGTTTTGAACGTCATGGACCATATGAGGTGTTCCAGGAGTTGAAGTTAATATTTCAAGCAAATACCTGAGTTGAGAGATATGAAGTCTCCAACAAGTTCTATAGCTAAAAGATGGAGGAGAATTGCTCAACTAGTGAGCATGTGCTCACATTGTCTGGGTACTACAATCACTTGAATCAAGTGGGAGTTAATCTTCCAGATAAAATTGTGATTGACAGAATTCTCTAGTCACCATCACCAAGTTAGTAGAACTTCGTGATGAACTATGATATGCAAGGGATAACGGAAACGATTCCCAAGCTCTTCGTAATGCTGAAATCGACGAAGGTAGAAATCAAGAAAAACATCAAGTGTTGATGGTTGACAAGACCACTAGTTTCAAGAAAAGGGCAAAGGGAAGAAAGGGAACTTCAAGAAGAACGGCAAGTGAGTTACTGCTCAAGTGAAGAAGCCCAAGTCTGGACCTAAGCCTGAGACTAAGTGCTTCTACTGCAAAGGAACTGGTCACTGGAAGCGGAACTACCCCAAGTATTTGGCGGATAAGAAGGATGGCAAAGTGAACAAAGGTATATTTGATATACATATTATTGATCTGTATTTTACTAGTGTTCATAGGAAACCCTCGGTATTTGATACTGGTTCAGTTGCTAAGAGTAGTAACTCGAAACAGGAGTTGCAGAATGAACAGAAACTAGTTAAGGGTGAAGTGACGATGTGTGTTGGAAGTAGTTCCAAGATTGATATGATCATCATCGCACACTCCCTATACTTTCGGGATTAGTGTTGAACCTAAATAAGTGTTATTTGGTGTTTGTGTTGAGCATGAATATGATTTGATCATGTTTATTGCAATACGGTTATTCATTTAAGTTAGAGAATAATTGTTGTTCTGTTTACATGAATAAAACCTTATATGGTTACACACCCAATGAAAATGGTTCATTGGATCTCGATCGTAGTGATACACATATTCATAATATTGAAGACAAAAGATGCAAAGTTAATAATGATAGTGCAACTTATTTGTGGCATTGCTGCTTAGGTCATATTGGTGTAAAGTGCATGAAGAAACTCCATGCTGATGGGATTTTGGAATCACTTGATTATGAATCACTTGATGCTTGCGAACCATGCCTTATGGGCAAGACGACTAATACTCCGTTCTCCGGAACAATGGAGTGAGCAACTGACTTATTGGAAATAATACATACTGATGTATGTGATCCGATGAGTGTTGAGGCTCGCGGCGGGTATCGTTATTTTCTGACCTTCACAGATGATTTGAGCAGATATGGGTATATCTACTTTATGAAACACAAGTCTAAAACATTTGAAAAGTTCAAAGAATTTCAGAGAGAAGTGAAGAATCATCGTAACAAGAAAATAAAAGTTTCTATGATATGATCGCAGAGGTAAATATTTGAGTTGCGAGTTTGGCCTTCAGTTAAAACAATGTGAAATAGTTTCACTACTTACGCCACCTGGAACACCACAGTGTAATGGTGTGTCCAAATGTCATAACCATACTTTATTGGATATAGTGCAATCTATGATGTTTCTTACCGATTTACCACTATAGTTTTGGGGTTATGCATTAGAGACAGCTGCATTCACGTTAAAAAGGGCACCATCTAAATCCGTTGAGACGACACTGTATGAACTGTGGTTTGGCAAGAAACCAAAGTTGTCGTTTCTTAAAGTTTGGGGTTGCAATGCTTATAAGAAAAAGTTTCATCCTGATAAGCTCAAACCCAAATCAGAGAAATGTGTCTTCATAGGATACCCAAAGAAGACAGTTGGGTACACCTTCTATCACAGATCCGAAGGCAAGACATTCGTTGCTAAGAATGGATCCTTTCTAGAGAAGGAGTTTCTCTCGAAAGAAGTGAGTGGGAGGAAAGTAGAACTTGATGAGGTAACTATACCCGCTCCCTTATTGGAAAGTAGTACATCACAGAAGCTGGTTTCTGTGACACCTACACCAATTAGTGAGGAAGCTAATGATGATGATCATGAAACTTCAGAACAAGTTACTACTGAACCTCGTAGATCAACCAGAGTAAGATCCGCACCAGAGTGGTACGGTAATCCTGTTCTGGAAGTCAAGCTACTAGATCATGATGAACCTACGAACTATGAAGAAGCGATGGTGAGCCCAGATTCCGCAAAATGGCTTGAAGCCATGAAATCTGAGATGGGATCCATGTATGAGAACAAAGTGTGGACTTTGGTTGACTTGCCCAAAGATCGGCAAGCAATTGAGAATAAATGGATCTTCAAGAAGAAGACTGACGCTGACGGTAATGTTACTGTCTACAAAGCTCGACTTGTCGCAAAAGGTTTTCGACAAGTTCAAGGGATTGACTACGATGAGACCTTCTCACCCATAGCGATGCTTAAGTTTGTCCGAATCATGTTAGCAATTGCCGCATTTTATGATTATGAAATTTGGCAAATGGATGTCAAAACTGCATTCCTGAATGGATTTCTGGAAGAAGAGTTGTATATGATGCAGCCGGAAGGTTTTGTCGATCCAAAGGGAGCTAACAAAGTGTGCAAGCTCCAGCGATCCATTTATGGACTGGTGCAAGCCTCTCGGAGTTGGAATAAACGCTTAGATAATGTGATCAAAGCATTTGGGTTTGTACAGACTTTTGGAGAAGCCTGTATTTACAAGAAAGTGAGTGGGAGCTCTGTAGCATTTCTGATATTATATGTGGATGACATATTGCTAATCGGAAATGATATAGAATTTCTGGATAGCATAAAAGGATACTTGAATAAGAGTTTTTCAATGAAAGACCTCGGTGAAGCTGCTTACATATTGGGCATTAAGATCTATAGAGATAGATCAAGACGCTTAATTGGACTTTCACAAAGCACATACCTTGACAAAGTTTTGAAGAAGTTCAAAATGGATCAAGCAAAGAAAGGATTCTTACCTGTGTTACAAGGTGTGAAGTTGAGCAAGACTCAAAGCCCGACCACGGCAGAAGATAGAAAGAGAATGAAAGTCATTCCCTATGCCTCAGCCATAGGTTCTATAAAGTATGCCATGTTGTGTACCAGATCTATTGTATACCCTACACTGTTTTTGGCAAGGGACTACAATAGTGATCTAGGAGTAGATCACTGGACAGCGGTCAAAATTATCCTTAGTGGAATAAGGATATGTTTCTCGATTATGGAGGTGACAAAAAGGTTCGTCATAAAGGGTTACATCGATGCAAGTTTTGACACTGATCCAGATGACTCTAAGTCTTAATCTGGATACATATTGAAAGTGGGAGCAATTAGCTAGAGTAGCTCCGTGCAGAGCATTGTTGACATAGAAATTTGCAAAATACATACGGACCTGAATGTGGCAGACCCGTTGACTAAACTTCTCTCACAAGCAAAACATGATCACACCTTAGTACTCTTTGGGTGTTAATCACATAGCGATGTGAACTAGATTATTGACTTTAGTAAACCCTTTGAGTGTTGGTCACATAACGATGTGAACTATGGGTGTTAATCACATGATGATGTGAACTATTGGTGTTAAATCACATGGCAATGTGAACTAGATTATTGACTCTAGTGCAAGTGGGAGACTGAAGGAAATTTGCCCTAGAGGCAATAATAAAGTTATTATTTATTTCCTTATTTCATGATAAATGTTTATTATTCATGCTAGAATTGTATTAACCGGAAACATAATACATGTGTGAATACATAGACAAACAGAGTGTCACTAGTATGCCTCTACTTGACTAGCTTGTTAATAAAAGATGGTTATGTTTCCTAACCATAGACAAAGAGTTGTTATTTGATTAACGGGATCACATCATTAGGAGAATGATGTGATTGACTTGACCCATTCCGTTAGCTTAGCACTCGATCGTTTAGTATGTTGCTATTGCTTTCTTCATGACTTATACATGTTCCTATGACTATGAGATTATGCAACTCCCGTTTACCGGAGGAACACTTTGTGTGCTACCAAACGTCACAACGTAACTGGGTGATTATAAAGGAGCTCTACAGGTGTCTCCAAAGGTACATGTTGGGTTGGCGTATTTCGAGATTAAGATTTGTCACTCAGATTTTCGGAGAGGTATCTCTGGGCCCTCTCGGTAATGCACATCACATAAGCCTTGCAAGCATTGCAACTAATGAGTTATTGGCGAGATGATGTATTACGGAATGAGTAAAGAGACTTGCCGGTAACGAGATTGAACTAGGTATTGAGATACCGACGATCAAATCTCGGGCAAGTAACATACCGATGACAAAGGGACCAACGTATGTTGTTATGCGGTTTGACCGATAAAGATCTTCGTAGAATATGTAGGAGCCAATATGAGCATCCAGGTTCCGCTATTGGTTATTGACCGGAGACGTGTCTCGGTCATGTCTACATTGTTCTCGAACCCGTAGGGTCCGCACGCTTAAGGTTTTGATGACAGTTATATTATGAGTTTATGAGTTTTGATGTACCGAAGGAGTTCGGAGTCCCGGATGAGATCGGGGACATGACGAGGAGTCTCGAAATGGTCGAGACGTATAGATCGATATATTGGACGACTATATTCGGACATCGGAAAGGTTCCGAGTGGTTCGGGTATTTTTTGGAGTACCGGGGAGTTACGGGAATACGGGGGAAGAAGTATGTGGGCCTTATTGGGCTTTAGGGGAGAGGGAGAGGCAGGCCGCGCGCCCCCCCATTGACTAGTCCGAATTGGACTAGGGGGAGGGGCGGCGCCCCCTCCTTCCTTCTCTTCCCTCTTCCCCTTCCTTGTCTCCTACTCCTACTACTTGGAAGGACTCCTAGTTGGACTAGGAAAGGGGGAATCCTACTCCCGGTGGGAGTAGGACTCCCCTAGGGCGCGCCATAGAGAGGGCCGGCCCTCCCCTCCTCCACTCCTTTATATACGGGGGCAGGGGGCACCCCATAAACACACAAGTTGATCTTCGTGATCGTTTTCTTAGCCGTGTGTGATGCTCCCGTCCACCATACTCCTCGATAATATTGTAGCGGTGCTTAGGCGAAGCCTTGCGACGGTAGAACATCAAGATCGTCACCACGCCGTCGTGCTGACGGAACTCTTCCCTAACACTTTGCTGGATCGGAGTCCGGGGATCGTCATCGAGCTGAACGTGTGCTAGAACTCGGAGGTGTCGTAGTTTTTGTGCTTGATCGGTCGGGCCGTGAAGACGTACGACTACATCAACCGCGTTGTCATAATGCTTCCGCTGTCGGTCTATGAGGGTACGTAGACAACACTCTCCCCTCTCGTTGCTATGCATCACCATGGTCTTGCATGTGTGTAGGAAAATTTTGAAATTACTACGTTCCCAACAACGGCGTACCAGCCAGACCTTGGCTCGTGTTGATCCTAAAAAAAGCGGGCTCGTGTCCTTCGGTGGCGTGCGTGGTACGCACATTAGGCAACCCCATTACCCCAACCAGTCGAGCCTCAGCGTTTCAAGTCGAAATATCTGGCAGCCAAATTCCAGCCCTAGGAAATTCCCCTCATGTCCCCGGTCCATAATGACTACCGATGAACAACGGAGGGATGCTTTAGTAACTAGACAACGTTACCTACCGTGATGAGCACAGTTCAATTCCCTCGGTCGCCGCTCGTCAAGGTCACCCGTCAACTGCATTGCCTAGTACTACTACTACTACTACACCAGGATGAGCACATAATTGAGCCCGTTTGTTCATGCCTAGTACTTGAGTTAATATATCAGGCAATGCACTGGTACGGAGGGATTATCCTTTTACTCTGCATATATAACTTGTCTTAAGTCTAACTAAGCAAAATTTTTGACCAAATCCTTTCTTAAGAAATACAACAGGACAGATGTACGGCTTGAAAATTTATTGCATGATGTAGGTTATGATATTGTTTCGAATCATGGATCTTAAATTTCTGGAAATCCAAAAGTGAGCATAAATTCTTGAAACTAAGCATGGTCACGTGATATGGCACAAATATTACTTTGTAAGTTTTTTCTTCAATTTGAGACAAGCTGCTTATGACAAGTTGCACAAATGAAGAGCCAAGGTATTTTGGAAGGAAGATCTGTCACATTAAGGCGAACGCTTTCACTATTGAAACCGTGGGCATTTACGTGCCGCCACGAGTCCCCGCTTCTCATCGGCAATCGGCACGTGCCGCCCGAGCAAGCGTGTGAGTCGACGGGAGGCGTGTGAGCAGACCGCTACGCCGGTTGTCAGGGAGGCGTGCGAGCAGACCGCTGTGCAGGCTCACCGGGAGGCGAGCCCTTTGACCAGGCTCCGCCGCCCACTGTCGTCCCAACTGCTCCCACTTTTAATGTCGCCGGCGCCGTAGTTTAAAATCAACCCTGCACTACCCGGTACTCCCTCCTTTCCGGTTTATAGGGCTTATCTCAAAATATTAGTTTTTCCATTTTATAAGGCTCAATTTTGTTGTTTCCCATCACATGTTCAGATTCCAAGGTAAATTAAATCATTGCATGCAAGTATTAAGAGAAAATTGACCAATGCATGTAATTTATGCATGCATGCATTGCAATTAATGCATTGGTAAACATATTTTTTGAGAAAAACAAGAGCATTAATTGGGTGCTTTTGCAAACTACAAAAAGTAATCCACCACTCACCATCTACCTTGGTTGGTGAGATTTTTGAATTAAGCCTTATAAGTCGGAAAGGAGGGAGTATCGCTACAATCCTCTCTCTTCCTCTCCGATTCTCCTATCGTCTACCTCCAACTAGCCCGACCTAAACGTACGCCATGCCGCTTCACGATGGTCTGCCCTTAGTGTTCCAGTTTCCTGAGGAAGACACCCAGCCGGAGTCTCAAGAACATAAGGCGCTTTGGGACGAGCTTGAACTGGCCTTGCGGGAAGACGCCGCGCCTGTCCCCGCTCCCGTTCCGGCTCCCGTCGCCCCGACTGTGCCAGCACCCATCCTCGTGGCATTGATGGGCTGGGAGCCGCACATTGTCGCCGAGCTTGATCCCACGGGGTTCCATGAGGTGCCCGCCGACTTTCACGCGCCCGTGCACTGCGCGCCCGTGCCGGTGCCCGTGCACACAAATGTCTCCGCCGCGCCGTTGACAGCGCCTGTCCCCGCGCGAGTGCCAGTGCCCCCCTCAGCGGCATGGATGGCCGTCGTCGACCGCTTTATTGCACCAATGCCAGTCGCCTCCTCCCGCCAGTCGACTCGCTCCAAAGTCCAAAACATTTTGGCCTTCCTTGAAGCTAGGCCAACGTTCAGGAGTACGCCAACAACGGCGCAAGACGCCACTGTCGCCGTCGGTCAGTGGACCGACGACACACAGAGCACGACAGAGGAGCCACTTCCCACCGCGAGACGCCCCCGCCGCCGCCACGTAATCTAAATTTGCCATGAAAAACGTTCGGATTGCCATGCTTAAAATCCGAACATTTATCATTTCCGTTTATTTTATATCGATCGTCGTATAATTTGAAGTCGGAGTCAGACTGAACGAAATGTATGGTTTGATCGATTGAATGTTCTGCTAGAGCCGTATCAAATTAAATATAAAACGTCATCAAGCCAAATGTATTCCTTGTCATCCAACGACCTAGATTGCTTCAATGTCAAGCGCTCAACACGTTTAGCGTGCAGTTAATTTCATGCCAAAAATAGTGCTAATCACATGACAACACGCAAATAATATCCTAGTAGTTAATATCCGCATGCACTTAATATACATCCAAATTAACGTGCATTGCACGTACACACTGACTAGTGCTGCTGAAAGTGCGTTATATCGACTAGAGGGGGGGGTGAATAGGCGATTTTTATGAAAGTCTTCAAAACGTGGGAGTTGTGAAGACAAACAGAGAAGACTTTGCCTATTACTATGCAGCGGAAGTTAGATTACACTAGGCAAGCCATGATCAAGTATTCAATAGAGTGAAAGCACAAAGACAAACAGCTGCAGTGTAATAAGGATCGGGTAGGAAGAAGTTATGAAGCCAAACAGATCATACATTCATGTTGTGAAGACAAAAGATAGAGCAAGCATGCAATGGCTTCACAATGAGTAACAGTAAGAAAAAGGAAGTGAAGATGAAACCAGTGACTCGTTGAAGACAATGATGTGTTGGACCAGTTCCAGTTGCTGTGACAACTGTACGTCTGGTTGGAGCGGCTAGGTATTTAATGTTGGGGAACGTAGCATAAATTCAAAAATTTCCTACGTGTCACCAAGATCAATCTATGGAGTCATCTAGCAACGAGGGAGGAGTGGATCTACATACCCTTGTAGATCGCATGCGGAAGCATTCAAGAGAACAGGGTTGATGGAGTCGTACTCGTCGTGATCCAAATCATTGATGATCCTAGTGCCGAACGGACGGCACCTCCGCGTTCAACGCACGTACAGCCCAGAGACGTCTCCCATGCCTTGATCCAGCAAGGAGAGAGGGAGAGGTTGAGGAATACTCCATCCAGCAGCAGCACAACGGCGTGGTGGTGATGGAGGAGCGTGGCAATCCTGCAGGGCTTCGCCAAGCACCGCGAGATATGAGGATAAAGAGAGGGAGGGCTGCACCAACAGGCAGAGATCAGATCGCGTGTATTGGGCAACCCCTAGGCCTCATATATATAGGGGAAGGGGAGGAGGGTGCGCCCCCTCTAGGGTTCCCACCCCTAGAGGGGCGGCAGCCCTAGATGGGTCTTGGGGTGGCGGCCAAGAGGGGGAGAAAGGGGGCGCCCCTTAGGGTGGGCCTTAAGGCCCATCTAAGCCTAGGGTTTCCCCTTCTCCTCCTTTGCTGCGCCTTGGGCCTTGTGGGAGGCGCACCAGCCCACTCAGGGGCTGGTCCCTCACCACTCTTGGCCCACACAAGCCTCCGGGACTGGTAGCCCCACTTGGTGGACCCCCGGGACCCTCCCGGTGGTCCCGGTACGTTACCGATAAACCCCGAAACTTTTCCGGTGACCAAAACAGGACTTCCCATATATAAATCTTTACCTCCGGACCATTCCGGAACTCCTCGTGACGTCCGGGATCTCATCCGGGACTCCGAACAACATTCAGTAACCACATACAAACTTCCTTTATAACCCTAGCGTCATCGAACCTTAAGTGTGTAGACCCTACGGGTTCGGGAGACATGCAGACATGACCGAGATGACTCTCCGGTCAATAACCAACAGCGGGATCTGGATACCCATGTTGGCTCCCACATGTTCCACGATGATCTCATCGGATGAACCACGATGTCAAGGACTTAATCAATCCCGTATACAATTCCCTTTGTCTAGCGGTACGATACTTGCCCGAGATTCGATCGTCGGTATCCCGATACCTTGTTCAATCTCGTTACCGGTAAGTCTCTTTACTCGTTCTATAACACATCATCCCGTGATCAACTCCTTGATCACATTGTGCACATTATGATGATGTCCTACCAAGTGGGCCCAGAGATACCTCTCCGTTTACATGAAGTGCCAAATCCCAGTCTCGATTCGTGCCAACCCAACAGACACTTTCGGAGATACCTGTAGTGTACCTTTATAGTCACCCAGTTACATTGTGACGTTTGGCACACCCAAAGTATTCCTACGGTATCCGGGAGTTGCACAATCTCATGGTCTAAGGAAATGATACTTGACATTAGAAAAGCTTTAGCATACGAACTACACGATCTTGTGCTATGCTTAGGATTGGGTCTTGTCCATCACATCATTCTCCTAATGATGTGATCCCGTTATCAACGACATCCAATGTCCATGGTCAGGAAACCATAACCATCTATTGATCAACGAGCTAGTCAACTAGAGGCTTACTAGGGACATGGTGTTGTCTATGTATCCACACATGTATCTGAGTTTCCTATCAATACCAATTATAGCATGGATAATAAACGATTATCATGAACAAGGAAATATAATAATAATAACTAATTTATTATTGCCTCTAGGGCATATTTCCAACAGTCTCCCACTTGCACTAGAGTCAATAATCTAGTTCACATCGCCATGTGATTAACACTCACAGGTCACATCGCCATGTGACCAACATCCAAAGAGTTTACTAGAGTCAATAATCTAGTTCACATCACTATGTGATTAACACTCAATGAGTTCTGGGTTTGATCATGTTGCTTGTGAGAGAGGTTTTAGTCAACGGGTCTGAACCTTTCAGATCCGTGTGTGCTTTACAAATCTCTATGTCATCTCCTAGATGTAGCTGCTCTATTTGGAGCTAATCCAAATAACTGTTCTACTTGGAGCTATTCTAAATTGTTGCTCTAATACGAATCCAGTTTACTACTCAGAATAATCTGGATTAGTGTCAAAGTTTGCATCGGCGTAACCCTTTACGACGAACTCTTTTACCACCTCCATAATCGAGAAAATTCCTTAGTCCACTAGTTACTAAGGATAACTTTGACCGCTGTCTTGTGATCCATTCTTGGATCACTCTTGTACCCCTTGACTGACTCATGGCAAGGCACATTTCAGGTGCGGTACACAGCATAGCATACTGTAGAGCCTATGTCTTAAGCATAGGGGACGACCTTCGTCCTTTCTCTCTCTTCTGCCATGGTCGAGCTTTAAGTCTTAACTTCATACCTTACAACTCAGGCAAGAACTCCTTCTTTGACTGATCCATCTTGAACACCTTCAAGATCATGTCAAGGTATGTGCTCATTTGAAAGTACCATTAAGCGTTTTGATCTATCCTTATAGATCTTGATGCTCAATGTTCAAGTAGCTTAATCCAGGCTTTCCATTGAAAAACACTTTCCAAATAACCCTATATGCTTTCTAGAAATTCTACATCATTTCTGATCAACAACATATATTCATCAGAAATTCTATAGTGCTCCCACTCACTTCTTTGGAAATACAAGTTTCTCATAAACTTTGTATACACCCAAAACATTGATCATCTTATCAAAGCATACATTCCAACTCCGAGATGCTTACTCCAGTCCCTAGAAGGATTGCTGGAGCTTTGCATACTTATTCGCATCTTTCAGGATTGACAAAACCTTCCGGTTTGTATCACATACAACCTTTCCTCAAAAAAAACGTCGAGGAAACAATGTTTTGACATCCTATCTGCAAGATTTCATAAATAATGCAGTAATCGCTAATATAATTCCAACAGACTCTTAGCATCGCTACGAGTGAGAAAGTCTCATCGTAGTCGAGCTTTCTTAATGGTGACATTTACCATCATTGTCCGTCTTCCTTTTAAAATCCATCTGCACTCAACAGCCTTACGACCATCGAGCTGTTCTGCCAAAGTCTACACTTTGTTTCCATACATGGATCCTCTCTCGGATTTTATGGCCTCGAGCCATTTATCGGAATCCGGGCCCACCATCGCTTCTCCATAGCTCGTAGGTTCATTATTGTCTAGCAACATGACTTCCAAGACAGGATTACGTACCACTCTGAAGTAGTACGCATCCTTGTCATCCCACGAGGTTTGGTAGTGACTTGATCTGAAGTTTCATGATCACTATCATAAGCTTCCACTTCAATTGGTGTAGGTGCCACAGGAACAACTTCCTGTGCCCTGCCACACACTAGTTGAAGAGACGGTTCAATAACCTCATCAAGTCTCCATCATCCTCCCACTCAATTCTCTCGAGAGAAACTTTTCCTCGAGAAAGGACCCGATTCTAGAAACAATCCCTTATTGCTTTCGGACCTGAGACAGGAGGTATACCCAACTATTTTGGGTGTCCTATGAAGATGCATTTATCCGCTTTGGGTTCGAGCTTATCAGCCTGAAACTTTTCACATAAGCGTCGCAGCCCCAAACTTCTACGAAATGACAGCTTAGGTTTCTCTAAACCATAGTTCATACAGTGTCATCTCATCGGAATTACGTGGTGCCCTATTTAAAGTGAATGTGGTTGTCTCTAATGCCTAACCCATAAACTATCATGGTAATTCGATAAGAGACATCATGGTATGCATCATATCCAATAGGGTGCAGTTATGATGTTCGGACACACCATCACACTATGGTGTTCCAGGCTGTATTAGTTGTGAAACAATTTCCACAATGTCTTAATTCTGTGCCAAACTCGTAATTCAGATATTCATCTCTATGATCACATCATAGATATTTTATCCTCTTGTCATGACGATCTTTCAACTTCACCCTGAAATTACTTGAACCTTTCAATAATTCAGACTCGTGATTCATCAAGTAAATATACTCAACATCTACTCAAATCATCTGTGAAGTAAAAACATAACGATATCCACTACATGCCTCAGCACTCATTGGACTGCACACATCAAAATGTATTACTTCCAACAAGTTGCTTTCTAGTTCCATTTTACTGAAAACGAGGCTTTCAGTCATCTTGCCCATGTGGTATGATTTGCATGTCTCAAGTGATTCAAAATCAAGTGAGTCCAAACGGTCCATTTGCATGGAGTTTCTTCATGCATATACACCAATAGACATGGTTCGCATGTCTCAAACCTTTCAAAACAAGTGAGCCCAAAGATCCATCAACATGGAGCTTCTTCATGCGTTTTATACCGATATGACTTACGTGGCAGTGCCACAAGTAGGTGGTACTATCATTACTATCTTTTGGCATGAACATGTGTATCACTACGATCGAGATTCAATAAACCATTCATTCAGGTGTAAGACCATTGAAGGTATTATTCAAATAAACAGAGTAACCATTATTCTCTTCAAAAGAATAACCGTATTGCGATAGACATAATCCAATCATGTCTATGCTCAACGCAAACACCAATCTCGATGGTAGAGGGTGCGTACGATATTTGATCAACCTTGGAAATACTTCCAACACATATCGTCCTCTCACCTTTAGCTAGTCTCCGTTTACTCCATAGCTTTTATTTTGAGTTACTAACACTTAGCAACTGAACCGGTATCTAATACCCTGGTGCTACTAGGAGTACTAGTAAAGTACACATTAACACAATGTATATCCAATATACTTCTATCGACCTTGCCAGCCTTCTCATCTACCAAGTATCTAGGGTAATTCTGCTCCAGTGGCTGTTCCCCTTATTACAGAAGCACTCAGTCTCGGATTTGGGTTCAACCTTGGGTTTCTTCACTAGAGCAGCAGCTGAATTGCCGTTTCATGAAGTATCCCTTTGTTCCCTTGCCCTTCTTGAAACTAGTGGTTTCACCAACCATCAACAATTGATGCTCCTTCTTGATTTCTACTTTGGTGTCAAACATCACGAATATCTCAAGGATCATCATATATGTCCCTGATATATTATAGTTCACCACGAAGCTCTAGCAGCTTGGTGGTAATGACTTCGGAGAAACATCACTATCTTATCTGGAAGATCAACTCCCACTCAACATCACTATCTTATCTGGAAGATCAACTAGTGGTTTCACCAACCATCAACAATTGATGCTCCTTCTTGATTTCTACTTTGGTGTCAAACATCGCGAATATCTCAAGGATCATCATATATGTCCCTGATATATTATAGTTCACCACAAAGCTCTAGCAGCTTGGTGGTAATGACTTCGGAGAAACATCACTATCTTATTTGGAAGATCAACTCCCACTCGATTCAAATGATTGTTGTACTCAGACAATCTGAGCACAAGCTCAACAATTGAGCTTTTCTCCCTTAGTTTGCATGCTAAGAAAATCATCGGAGGTCTTATACCTCTTGACGTGGGCACGAGCCTGAAATTCCAATTTCAGCCCTCGAAACATCTCATATGTTTCGTGACGTTTCAAAACCGTCTTCGGTGCCTCAACTCTAAACCGTTTAACTGAACTATCACATAGTTCTCAAAACGTGTATGTCAGATGTTCGCAACATCCACAGACAACGTTCGAGGTTCAGCACACTGAGCGGTGCATTAAGGACATAAGCCTTCTAAGAAGCAATGAGGACAATCCTCAGTTTACGGACCTAGTCCGCATAATTGCTACTATCAACTTTCAACTAATTTTTTCTCTAGGAACAAATCTAAATAGTAGAACTAAAGCGCGAGCTACGACATAATTTGCAAAATCCCTTTTGACTATGTTCAGGATAAACAAGTTCATCTTATGAACTCCCACTCAGATAGACATCCCTCTAGTCATCTAAGTGATTACATGATCCGAGTCAACTAGGCCGTGTCCGATCATCACGTGAGACGGACTAGTCATCATCGGTGAACATCTTCATGTTGATCGTATCTACCATACGACTCATGCTCGACCTTTCGGTCTTCTGTGTTCCGAGGCCATGTCTGTACACATGCTAGGCTCGTCAAGTCAACCTAAGTGTTTCGCGTGTGTAAATCTGTCTTACACCCGTTGTATGTGAACGTTAGAATCTATCACACCCGATCATCACGTGGTGCTTCGAAACAACGAACTGTCGCAACGGTGCACAGTTAGGGGGAACACTTTCTTGAAATTTTAATGAGGGATCATCTTATTTACTACCGTCGTTCTAAGCAAATAAGATGTATAAACATGATAAACATCACATGCAATCAAATAATAGTGACATGATATGGCCAATATCATATAGCTCCTTTGATCTCCATCTTGGGGCTCCATGATCATCTTGTCACCGGCATGACACCATGATCTCCATCATCATGATCTCTATCATCGTGTCTTCATGAAGTTGTCTCGTCAACTATTACTTCTACTACTATAGCTAACGGTTAGCAATAAAGTAAAGTAATTACATGACGTTTATGTTGACACGCAGGTCATAAATAAATTAAGACAACTCCTATGGCTCCTGCCGGTTGTCATACTCATCGACATGCAAGTCGTGATTCCTATTACTAGAACATGATCAATCTCATACATCACATATATCATTCATCACATCCTTTTGGCCATATCACATCACATAGCAAACCCTGCAAAAACAAGTTAGACGTCCTCTAATTGTTGTTTGCATGTTTTACGTGGCTGCTATGGGTTTCTAGCAAGAACGTTTCTTACCTACGCAAAAACCACAACGTGATATGCCAATTGCTATTTACCCTTCATAAGGACCCTTTTCACCGAATCCGATCCGACTAAAGTGGGAGAGACAGACACCCGCTAGCCACCTTATGCAACTAGTGCATGTCAGTCGGTGGAACCAGTCTCACGTAAGAGTACGTGTAAGGTCAGTCCGGGCCGCTTCATCCCACGATGCCGCCAAATCAAGATAAGACTAGTAATGGCAAGATAATTGACAATATCGACGCCCACAACTACTTTGTGTTCTACTCGTGCATAGTAACTACGCATAGACCTAGCTCATGATGCCACTGTTGGGGAACGTAGCATAAATTCAAAATTTTCCTACGTGTCACCAAGATCAATCTATGGAGTCATCTAGCAACGAGGGAGGAGTGGATCTACATACCCTTGTAGATCGCGCGCGGAAGCATTCAAGAGAACGGGGTTGATGGAGTCGTACTCGTCGTGATCCAAATCACCGATGATCCTAGTGCCGAACGGATGGCACCTCCGCGTTCAACACACGTACAGCCCGGAGACGTCTCCCATGCCTTGATCCAGCAAGGAGAGAGGGAGAGGTTGAGGAAGACTCCATCCAGCAGCAGCACAACGGCGTGGTGGTGATGGAGGAGCGTGGCAATCCTGCAGGGCTTTGCCAAGCACCGCGAGATATGAGGATAAAGAGAGGGAGGGCTGCACCAACAGGCAGAGATCAGATCACGTGTATTGGGCAGCCCCTAGGCCTCATATATATAGGGGAAGGGGAGGAGGGTGCGCCCCCTCTAGGGTTCCCACCCCTAGAGGGGCGGCAGCCCTAGGTGGGTCTTGGGGTGGCGGCCAAGAGGGGGAGAAAGGGGGCGCCCCTTAGGGTGGGCCTTAAGGCCCATCTAAGCCTAGGGTTTCCCCTTCTCCTCCTTTGCTGCGCCTTGGGCCTTGTGGGAGGCGCACCAGCCCACTCAGGGGCTGGTCCCTCACCACTCTTGGCCCACGCAAGCCTCCGGGACTGGTGGCCCCACATGGTGGACCCCCGAGACCCTCCCGGTGGTCCCGGTACGTTACCAATAAACCTCGAAACTTTTCCGGTGACCAAAACAGGACTTCCCATATATAAATCTTTACCTCCGGACCATTCCGAAACTCCTCATGACATCCAGGATCTCATCCGGGACTCCGAACAACATTCGGTAACCACATACAAACTTCCTTTATAACCCTAGCGTCATCGAACCTTAAGTGTGTAGACCCTACGGGTTCGGGAGACATGCAGACATGACTGAGATGACTCTCCGGTCAATAACCAACAGCGGGATCTGGATACCCATGTTGGCTCCCACATGTTCCACGATGATCTCATCGGATGAACCACGATGTCAAGGACTTAATCAATCCCGTATACAATTCCCTTTGTCTAGCAGTACGATACTTGCCCGAGATTCGATCGTCGGTATCCCGATACCTTGTTCAATCTCGTTACCGGCAAGTCTCTTTACTCGTTCCGTAACACATCATCCCGTGATCAACTCCTTGATCACATTGTGCACATTATGATGATGTCCTACCGAGTGGGCCCAGAGATACCTCTCCGTTTACACGGAGTGACAAATCCCAGTCTCGATTCGTGCCAACCCAACAGACACTTTCGGAGATACCTGTAGTGTACCTTTATAGTCACCCAGTTACGTTGTGACGTTTGGCACACCCAAAGTATTCCTACGGTATCCGGGAGTTGCACAATCTCATGGTCTAAGGAAATGATACTTGACATTAGAAAAGCTTTAGCATACGAACTACACGATCTTGTGCTATGCTTAGGATTGGGTCTTGTCCATCACATCATTCTCCTAATGATGTGATCCCGTTATCAACGACATCCAATGTCCATGGTCTGGAAATCGTAACCATCTATTGATCAACGAGCTAGTCAACTAGAGGCTTACTAGGGACATGGTGTTGTCTATGTATCCACACATGTATCTGAGTTTCCTATCAATACAATTATAGCATGGATAATAAACGATTATCATGAACAAGGAAATATAATAATAATAACTAATTTATTATTGCCTCTAGGGCATATTTCCAACAGTCTCCCACTTGCACTAGAGTCAATAATCTAGTTCACATCGCCATGTGATTAACACTCACAGGTCACATCGCCATGTGACCGACATCCAAAGAGTTTACTACTGTCACTAAACTAGTTCACATCATCATGTGATTAAGACTCAATGAGGTTCCTGGTTGATCATTTGCCTTGTGAGAGAGGTTTTAAGTCAACGGGTCTGAACCTTTCAGATCCGTGTGTGCTTACAAAATCTCTATGCATCTCCTAGATGCAGCTACCACGTTCTATTGGCTATTCCAAATAACTGTTCTACTATACGAATCCAGTTTACTACTCAGAATAATCTGGATTAGTGTCAAAGTTTGCATCGGCGTAACCCTTTACGACGAACTCTTTTACCACCTCCATAATCGAGAAAATTCCTTAGTCCACTAGTTACTAAGGATAACTTTGACCGCTGTCTGTGATCCATTCTTGGATCACTCTTGTACCCCTTGACTGACTCATGGCAAGGCACACTTCAGGTGCGGTACACAGCATAGCATACTATAGAGCCTATGTCTTAAGCATAGGGGACGACCTTCGTCCTTTCTCTCTATTCTGCCGTGGTCGAGCTTTAAGTCTTAACTTCATACCTTACAACTCAGGCAAGAAATCCTTCTTTGACTGATCCATCTTGAACACCTTCAAGATCATGTAAAGCTATGTGCTCATTTGAAAGTACCATTAAGCGTTTTGATCTATCCTTATAGATCTTGATGCTCAATGTTCAAGTAGCTTAATCCAGGTTTTCCATTGAAAAACACTTTCCAAATAACCCTATATGCTTTTCAGAAATTCTACGTCATTTCTGATCCATAATATGTCAACAACATATACTCATCAGAAATTCTATAGTGCTCCCACTCACTTCTTTGGAAATACAAGTTTCTCATAAACTTTGTATAAACCCAAAATCTTTGATCATCATCAAAGCATACATTCCCCTACGCACACGCAAGATCATGTGATGCATAGCAACGAGAGGGGAGAGTGTTGTCTACGTACCCACGCAGACCGACTGCGGAAGCGTTGACGCAACGTAGAGGAAGTAGTCGTACGTCTTCACGATCCAACCGATCAAGCACCGAAACTACGGCACCTCCGAGTTCGAGCACACGTTCAGCTCGATGATGATCCCCGGACTCCGATCCAGCAAAGTGTCGGGGAAGAGTTCCGTCAGCACGACGGCGTGGTGACAATCTTGATGCACTACAGCAGCAGGGCTTCGCCTAAACTCCGCTACAGTATTATCGAGGAATACGGTGGCTAGGGGCACCGCACACGGCTAAGAAATAGATCACGTGGATCAACTTGTGTGTTTCTGGGGTGCCTCTGCCTCAGTATATAAAGGACTAGAGGGGGGAGGCTGGCCGGCCATAGGAGGCGCGCCAGGAGAGTCCTACTCCCTCTGGGAGTAGGATTCCCCCCCCCAATCCTAGTTAGAATAGGATTCGCGGAGGGGGGAAAGAGAGAGAGGGGGCCGGCCACCTCTCCTAGTCCTAATAGGACTAGGGGAAGGGGGGAGGCGCACAGCCACCTTGGGCTGCCCCTTTATCCTTTCCACTAAAGCCCACTAAGGCCCATATAGCTCCCGGGGGGTTCCGGTAACCTGCCGGTACTCCGGTAAAATCCCGATTTCACCCGGAACACTTCCGATATCCAAACATAGGCTTCCAATATATCAATCTTTATGTATCGACCATTTTGAGACTCCTTGTCATGTCCGTGATCATATCCGGGACTCCGAACAACCTTCGGTACATCAAAATACATAAACTCATAATATAACTGTCATCGTAACCTTAAGCGTGCGGACCCTACGGGTTCGAGAACAATGTAGACATGACCGAGACACGTCTCCGGTAAATAAAAAATAGCGGGACCTGGATGGCCATATTGGCTCCTACATATTCTATGAAGATCTTTATCGGTCAGACCGCATAACAACATACGTTGTTCCCTTTGTCATCGGTGTGTTACTTGCCCGAGATTCGATCGTCGGTATCCAATACCTAGCTCAATCTCGTTACCGGCAAGTCTCTTTACTCGTTCCGTAATACATCATCTCACAACTAACATATTAGTTGCAATGCTTGCAAGGCTTTATGTGATGTGCATTACCGAGAGGGCCCAAAGATACCTCTCCGACAATCGGAGTGACAAATCCTAATCTCGAAATACGCCAACCCAACATGTACCTTTGGAGACACCTGTAGTACTCCTTTATAATCACCCAGTTACGTTGTGACGTTTGGTAGTACCCAAAGTGTTCCTCCGGTAAACGGGAGTTGCATAATCTCATAGTCATAGGAACATGTATTGGAATGGGTCATGCCAATCAGATCATTCAACTAATGATGTGACCTCGTTAATCAAATAACAACTCTTTGTTCATGGTTAGGAAACGTAACCATCTTTGATTAACGAGCTAGTCAAGTAGAGGCATACTAGTGACACTCTGTTTGTCTATGTATTCACACATGTATTATGTTTCCGGTTAATACAATTATAGCATGAATAATAAACATTTATCATGATATAAGGAAATAAATAATAACTTTATTATTGCCTCTAGGGCATATTTCCTTCAGTCTCCCACTTGCACTAGAGTCAATAATCTAGATTACACTGTAATGATTCTAACACCCATGGAGCTTTGGTGCTGATCATGTTTTGCTCGTGGAAGAGGCTTAGTCAATAGGTCTGCAACATTCAGATCCGTATGTATCTTGCAAATTTCTATGTCTCCCACCTGGACTAGATCCCGGATGGAATTGAAGCGTCTCTTGATGTGTTTGGTCCTTTTGTGAAATCTGGATTCCTTTGCCAATGCAATTGCACCAGTATTGTCACAAAAGAATTTCATTGGACCCGATACACTAGGTATGACACCTAGATCAGATATGAACTCCTTCATCCAGACTCCTTCGTTCGCTGCTTCCGAAGCAGCTATGTACTCCTCTTCACATGTAGATCCCGCTACGACGCTTTGTTTAGAACTACACCAACTGACAGCTCCACCGTTTAATGTAAACACATATCCGGTTTGCAATTTAGAATCGTCCGGATCAGTGTCAAAGCTTGCATCAACGTAACCTTTTACGGTGAGCTCTTTGTCACCTCCATATACGAGAAACATATCTTAGTCCTTTTCAGGTATTTCAGGATGTTCTTGACCGTTGTCCAGTGATCCACTCCTGGATTACTTTGGTACCTCCCTGCTAGACTTATAGCAAGGCACACATCGGGTCTGGTACACAGCATTGCATACATGATAGATCCTATGGCTGATGCATAGGGAACATCTTTCATATTCTCTCTATCTTCTGCATTGGTCGGGCATTGAGTCTTACTCAACTTCACACCTTGTAACACAGGCAAGAATCCTTTCTTTGCTTGATCCATTTTGAACTTCTTCAAAATCTTGTCAAGGTATGTGCTTTGTGAAAGTCCAATTAAGCGTCTTGATCTATCTCTATAGATCTTTATGCCTAATATGTAAGCAGCTTCACCGAGGTCTTTCATTGAAAAACTCTTATTCAAGTATCCCTTTATGCTATCCAGAAATTCTATATCATTTCCAATCAGCAATATGTCATCCACATATAATATCAGAAATGCTACAGAGCTCCCACTCACTTTCTTGTAAATACAGGCTTCTCCGAAAGTCTGTATAAAACCAAATGCTTTGATCACACTATCAAAATGTTTATTCCAACTCCGAGAGGCTTGCACCAGTCCATAAATGGATCGCTGGAGCTTGCACACTTTGTTAGCTCCCTTTGGATCGACAAAACCTTCCGGTTGCATCATATACAACTCTTCTTCCAGAAATCCATTCAGGAATGCAGTTTTGACATCCATCTGCCAAATTTCATAATCATAAAATGCGGCAATTGCTAACATGATTCGGACAAACTTAAGCATCGCTACGGGTGAGAAGGTCTCATCGTAGTCAACCCCTTGAACTTGTCGAAAACCTTTTGCGACAAGTCGAGCTTTGTAGACAGTAACATTACCATCAGCGTCAGTCTTCTTCTTGAAGATCCATTTATTCTCAATTGCTTGCCGATCATCGGGCAAGTCAACCAAAGTCCATACTTTGTTCCCATACATGGATCCCATCTCAGATTTCATGGCTTCAAGCCACTTTGCGGAATATGGGCTCACCATCGCTTCTTCATAGTTCGTAGGTTCATCATGATCTAGTAGCATGATTTCCAGAATAGGATTACCGTACCACTCTGGCGCGGATCTTACTCTGGTTGATCTACGAGGTTCGGTAGTATCTTGATCTGAAGTTTCATGATCATCATCATTAGCTTCCTCACTTATTGGTGTAGGTGTCGCAGAAACAGATTTCTGTGATGTACTACTCTCCAATAAAGGAGCAGGTACAGTTACCTCGTCAAGTTCTACTTTCCTCCCACTCACTTCTTTCAAGAGAAACTCCTTCTCTAGAAAGGATCCATTCTTAGCAACGAATGTCTTGCCTTCGGATCTGTGATAGAAGGTGTACCCAACAGTCTCCTTTGGGTATCCTATGAAGACACATTTCTCCGATTTGGGTTCAAGCTTATCAGGTTGAAGCTTTTTCACATAAGCATCGCAGCCCCAAACTTTAAGAAATGACAACTTTGGTTTCTTGCCAAACCACAGTTCATAAGGTGTCGTCTCAACGGATTTTGATGGTGCCCTATTTAACGTGAATGCGGCCATCTCTAAAGCATAACCCCAAAACGATAGCGGTAAATCAGTAAGATACATCATAGATCGCACCATATCTAGTAAAGTACGATTACGACGTTCGGACACACCATTACGCTGTGGTGTTCCGGGTGGCGTGAGTTGCGAAACTATTCCACAATTTTTCAAATGTACACCAAACTCGTAACTCAAATATTCTCCTCCACGATCAGATCGTAGAAATTTTATTTTCTTGTTACGATGATTTTCAACTTCACTCTGAAATTCTTTGAACTTTTCAAATGTTTCAGATTTATGTTTCATTAAGTAGATATACCCATATCTACTTAAGTCATCTGTGAAGGTGAGAAAATAACGATATCCGCCACGAGCCTCAATATTCATCGGACCACATACATCGGTATGTATGATCTCCAACAAATCTGTTGCTCTCTCCATAGTACCGGAGAACGGTGTTTTAGTCATCTTGCCCATGAGGCACGGTTCGCAAGTACCAAGTGATTCATAATCAAGTGGTTCCAAAAGTCCATCAGTATGGAGTTTCTTCATGCGCTTTACACCGATATGACCTAAACGACAGTGCCACAAATAAGTTGCACTCTCATTATCAACTCTGCATCTTTTGGCTTCAACATTATGAATATGCGTGTTACTTCTATCGAGATTCAACAAGAATAGACCACTCTTCAAGGGTGCATGACCATAAAAGATATTACTCATATAAATAGAACAACCATTATTCTCTGATTTAAATGAATAACCGTCTCGCATTAAACAAGATCCAGATATAATGTTCATGCTCAACGCTGGCACCAAATAACAATTATTTAGGTCTAATATTAATCCCGAAGGTAGATGTAGAGGTAGCGTGCCGACCGCGATCACATCGACTTTGGAACCATTTCCCACGCGCATCGTCACCTCGTCCTTTGCCAGTGCCCGCTTATTCCGTAGTCCCTGTTTTGAGTTGCAAATATTAGTAACAGAACCGGTATCAAATACCCAGGTGCTACTGCGAGCTCTAGTAAGGTACACATCAATAACATGTATATCACATATACCTTTGTTCACCTTGCCATCCTTCTTATCCGCCAAATACTTGGGGCAGTTCCGCTTCCAGTGACTAGTCTGCTTGCAGTAGAAGCACTCAGTTTCAGGATTAGGTCCAGACTTGGGTTTCTTCTCCTAAGCAGCAACTTGCTTGCTGTTCTTCTTGAAGTTCCCCTTCTTCTTCCCTTTGCCCTTTTTCTTGAAACTAGTGGTCTTGTTAACCATCAACACTTGATGCTCCTTCTTGATTTCTACCTCCGCAGCTTTCAGCATTGCGAAGAGCTCGGGAATAGTCTTGTTCATCCCTTGCATATTATAGTTCATCACGAAGCTCTTGTAGCTTGGTGGCAGTGATTGGAGAATTCTGTCAATGACGCAATCATCCGGAAGATTAACTCCCAATTGAATCAAGTGATTATTATACCCAGACATTTTGAGTATATGCTCACTGACAGAACTGTTCTCCTCCATCTTGCAGCTATAGAACTTATTGGAGACTTCATATCTCTCAATCCGGGCATTTGCTTGAAATATTAACTTCAACTCCTGGAACATCTCATATGCTCCATGACGTTCAAAACGTCGTTGAAGTCCCGATTCTAAGCCGTAAAGCATGGCACACTGAACTATCGAGTAGTCATCAGCTTTGCTCTGCCAGACGTTCATAACATCTGGTGTTGCTCCAGCAGCAGGCCTGGCACCCAGCGGTGCTTCCAGGACGTAATTCTTCTGAGCAGCAATGAGGATAATCCTCAAGTTACGGACCCAGTCCGTATAATTGCTACCATCATCTTTCAACTTTGCTTTCTCAAGGAACGCATTAAAATTCAACGGAACAACAGCACGAGCCATCTATCTACAATCAACATAAACAAGCAAGATACTATCAGGTACTAAGTTCATGATAAGTTTAAGTTCAATTAATCAAATTACTTAAGAACTCCCACTTAGATAGACATCCCTCTAATCTTCTAAGTGATTACGTTATCCAAATCAACTAAACCATAACCGATCATCACGTGAGATGGAGTAGTTTTCAATGGTGAACATCGTTATGTTGATCATATCTACTATATGATTCACGCTCGACCTTTCGGTCTCCGTGTTCCGAGGCCATATCTGCATATGCTAGGCTCGTCAAGTTTAACCTGAGTATTCTGCGTGTGCAAAAACTGGCTTGCACCCGTTGTAGATGGACGTAGAGCTTATCACACCCGATCATCACGTGGTGTCTGGGCACGACGAACTTTGGCAACGGTGCATACTCAGGGAGAACACTTCTTGATAATTTAGTGAGAGATCATCTTATAATGCTACCGTCAATCAAAGCAAGATAAGATGCATAAAAAGATAAACATCACATGCAATCAATATAAGTGATATGATATGGCCATCATCATCTTGTGCTTGTGATCTCCATCTCCGAAGCACCGTTATGATCACCATCGTCACCGGCGCGACACCTTGATCTCCATCGTAGCATCGTTGTCGTCTCGCCAATCTTATGCTTCCACGACTATCACTACCGCTTAGTAATAAAGTAAAGCATTACATCGCGATTGCATTGCATGCAATAAAGCGACAACCATATGGCTCCTGCCAGTTGCCGATAACTCGGTTACAAAACATGATCATCTCATACAATAAAATTCAGCATCATGCCTTGACCATATCACATCACAACATGCCCTGCAAAAACAAGTTAGACGTCCTCTACTTTGTTGTTGCAAGTTTTACGTGGCTGCTACGGGCTTAAGCAAGAACCAATCTCACCTACGCATCAAAACCACAACGATAGTTTGTCAAATAGACTCCGTTTTAACCTTCGCAAGGACCGGGCGTAGCCATACTTGGTTCAACTAAAGTTGGAGAGACTGTCGCCCGCAAGCCACCTATGTGCAAAGCACGTCGGGGGAACAGGTCTCGTGTAAGCGTACGCGTAATGTTGGTCCGGGTCGTCTCGTCCAACAATGCCGCCGAACCAAAGTATGACATGCTGGTAGGCAGTATGACTTATATCGCCCACAACTCACTTGTGTTCTACTCGTGCATATAACATCAACATAAATAACCTAGGCTCGGATGCCACTGTTGGGTTTCGTAGTAATTTCAAAAAATTTCCTACGCACACGCAAGATCATGTGATGCATAGCAATGAGAGGGGAGAGTGTTGTCTACGTACCCACGCAGACCGACTGCGGAAGCGTTGACGCAACGTAGAGGAAGTAGTCGTACGTCTTCACGATCCGACCGATCAAGCACCGAAACTACGGCACCTCCGAGTTCGAGCGCACGTTCAGCTCGATGACGATCCCCGGACTCCGATCCAGCAAAGTGTCGGGGAAGAGTTCCGTCAGCACGACGGCGTGGTGACGATCTTGATGCACTACAGCAGCAGGGCTTCGCCTAAACTCCGCTACAGTATTATCGAGGAATATGGTGCCTAGGGGCACCGCACACGGCTAAGGAATAGATCACGTGGATCAACTTGTGTGTTTCTGGGGTGCCTCTGCCTCAGTATATAAAGGACTAGAGGGGGGAGGCTGGCCGGCCATAGGAGGCGCGCCAGGAGAGTCCTACTCCCTCTGGGAGTAGGATTCCCCCCCCCCCCAATCCTTATTGGAATAGGATTCGCGGAGGGGGGAAAGAGAGAGAGGGGGCCGGCCACCTCTCCTAGTCCTAATAGGACTCGGGGAAGGGGGGAGGCGCACAGCCACCTTGGGCTGCCCCTTTCTCCTTTCCACTAAAGCCCACTAAGACCCATATAGCTCCCGGGGGGTTCCGGTAACCTCCCGGTACTCCGGTAAAATCCCGATTTCACCCGGAACACTTCCATATCCAAACATAGGCTTCCAATATATCAATATTTATGTCTCGACCATTTCGAGACTCCTCGTCATGTCCGTGATCATATCCGGGACTCCGAACAACCTTCGGTACATCAAAATGCATAAACTCATAATATAACTGTCATCGTAACCTTAAGCGTGCGGACCCTACGGGTTCGAGAACAATGTAGACATGACCGAGACACGTCTCCGGTCAATAACCAATAGCGGGACCTGGATGGCCATATTGGCTCCTACATATTCTATGAAGATCTTTATCGGTTAGACCGCATAACAACATACGTTGTTCCCTTTGTCATCGGTATGTTACTTGCCCGAGATTCGATCGTCGGTATCCAATACCTAGCTCAATCTCGTTACCGGCAAGTCTCTTTACTCGTTCCGTAATACATCATCTCACAACTAACATATTAGTTGTAATGCTTGCAAGGCTTTATGTGATGTGCATTACCGAGAGGGCCCAGAGATACCTCTCCAACAATGGGAGTGACAAATCCTAATCTCGAAATACGCCAACCCAACATGTACCTTTGGAGACACCTGTAGTACTCCTTTATAATCACCCAGTTACGTTGTGACGTTTGGTAGTACCCAAAGTGTTCCTCCGATAAACGGGAGTTGCATAATCTCATAGTCATAGGAACATGTATAAGTCATGAAGAAAAGCAATAGCAACATACTAAACGATCGGGTGCTAAGCTAATGGAATGGGTCATGTCAATCAGATCATTCAACTAATGATGTGACCTCGTTAATCAAATAACAACTCTTTGTTCATGGTTACGAAACGTAACCATCTTTGATTAACGAGCTAGCCAAGTAGAGGCATACTAGTGACACTCTGTTTGTCTATGTATTCACACATGTATTATGTTTCCGGTTAATACAATTCTAGCATGAATAATAAACATTTATCATGATATAAGGAAATAAATAATAACTTTATTATTGCCTCTAGGGCATATTTCCTTCAGTCTCCCACTTGCACTAGAGTCAATAATCTAGATTACACTGTAATGATTCTAACACCCATGGAGCTTTGGTGCTGATCATGTTTTGCTCGTGGAAGAGGCTTAGTCAATGGGTCTGCAACATTCAGATCCGTATGTATCTTGCAAATTTCTATGTCTCCCACCTGGACTAGATCCCGGATGGAATTGAAGCGTCTCTTGATGTGTTTGGTCCCAAGATTCGCTCTCATTGTCTTCACTCGAAGACATAGGTTTTTTTGATTTAGGCATCACTTCAGTCATTCTGACTGGTTCTCAGAAGCGGACTCCTCCTCTGAATCCATTTCATTGCCAACAAATGCACGTGCCTTGCCAGATGAGCTCTTCTTGTGTAATGAAGACTTTGAGGAAGACTTGGAAGAAGACTTTGAGTATTTCTTCTTCTTCTTGTCGTCAGAATCATATTCCTTGCTCTTCTTCTTCCTTCTGTTCTCATTGTCCCACTGTGGACACTCAGATATGAAGTGTCCAGTTTTCTTGCACTTGTGACATGTTTTCTTCTTGTAGTCATGAGAAGAAGCTTCATCATTCCTTGAGCTTGATCGTGAAGATTTTCTGAAGCCTTTCTTCTTGGTGAATTTTTGGAACTTCTTCACTAGCATTGCTTGATCTTCAGGATCATCAGAACTGCTGTCAGATTCTTCTTCAGATGAGGAAATAGCTTTTGCCTTCAAGGCACGAGTTCACCCATAGTTTGGACCGTAGATCTCTCTTTTCTCAGAAAGCTGAAACTCATGTGTGTTGAGCCTCTCAAGTATGTCAGACGGATCGAGTGTCTTGAAATCAGGACGTTCTTGTATCATCAGGGCTAGGATGTCAAACGAACTATCAAGTGATCTCAGCAGCGTCTTGACGATTTCATGTTTGGTGATCTCAGTGGCGCCGAGGGCTTGACGCTCATTTGTGATGTCAGTGAGCCGGTCAAATGTGTGCTGGACATTCTCATTGTCATTTCGCTTGAAGCGATTGAAGAGGTTGCGAAGAACACTGATTCTTTGATCTCTCTGGGTTGAGATGCCTTCATTGACCTTGGAGAGCCAGTCCCAGACCAGCTTGGATGTCTTCAAGGCACTCACACGGCCATACTGTCCTTTTGTCAGATGACCACAGATGATATTTTTGGCAGTAGAGTCCAGTTGAGTGAACTTCTTGACATCAGCAGCAGTGACACCTTCTCCAGCCTTGCGAACGCCGTTCTCGACGACATACCATAGGTCGACGTCAATGGCTTCAAGATGCATGCGCATCTTATTCTTCCAGTAGGGATATTCAGTTCCATCGAAGACGGGGCACGCAGCGGAGACTTTGATTATCCCTGCAGTCGACATAGCTAAAACTCCAGGTGGTTAAACCGAATCACACAGAACAAGGGAGCACCTTGCTCTGATACCAATTGAAAGTGCGTTATATCGACTAGAGGGGGGGTGAATAGGCGATTTTTATGAAAGTCTTCAAACCGTGGGAGTTATGAAGACAAACAGTGAAGACTTTGCCTATTACTATGCAGCGGAAGTTAGATTACACTAGGCAAGCCATGGTCAAGTATTCAATAGAGTGAAAGCACAAAGACAAACAGCTGCAGTGTAATAAGGATCAGGTAGGAAGAAGTTATGAAGCCAAACAGATCATACATTCACGTTGTGAAGACAAAAGATAGAGCAAGCATGCAATGGCTTCACAATGAGTAACATTAAGAAAAAGGAAGTGAAGATGAAACCAGTGACTCGTTGAAGACAATGATGTGTTGGACCAGTTCCAGTTGCTGTGACAACTGTACGTCTGGTTGGAGCGGCTAGGTATTTAAAACCAAGGACACACAGTCCCGGACACCCAGTCCTGAACACGCAGCTCAGGACACCAAGTCCTCACCGTATTCTCCTTGAGCTAAGGTCACATAGTCCTCGCCCAGTCACTCTGGTAAGTCTTCAAGGTAGACTCCCAAACCTTCACAGACTTCGTTCACTGGCAATCCACAATGTCTCTTGGATGCTCTGAATGCGACGCCTAACCGTCTGGAGGATTCACAGTCCTCAAGTGTAATAAGTCTTTAGATCACACAGACAAGAAGACTTAAGTGATGCCCAATGTTCTCTGGCTCTGGGTGGTTAGGGCTTTTCTCCTTGCTAGGAATTTTCTCTCAAAGGCTTCAAGGTGGGTTGCTCTCAAATGACAAAAGCCGTGCACTGAAATCTGAGCAGCCCCAGTTATGGTTGTAGGGGGTGGGCTATTTATAGCCACTTGGCAACCCGACCTGATTTGTCCGAAATGACCCTGGGTCACTAAGGAACTGACACGTGTCTCAACGGTCAGATTTCAAACTCTCATGGCAACTTTACTTGGGCTACAAGCAAAGCTGACTTGTCCGGCTCTGGACAAGATTCGCTCTCATTGTCTTCACTCGAAGACATAGGTTTTTGGATTAGGCATCACTTTAGTCAGTTCTGACTGGTTCTCCTGGACCCCACTTAACAGTACGGTGGTTCCTATGACTCAACACACAAGAAAAAGAACTACGAAAGATCTAAGTCTTCGAGCTCCATAGGCTTCATAACGTGTCTTCTTTTGTCATAGTCTTCAATGTGAATATCTTCATATACCACCTTTGGCTTCAATGTCTTCATACATTTTTAGGGGTCATCTCTGGTAGTAAAACCGAATCAATGAGGGACTTCTACCTGTGTTATCCTGCAATTCTCACAAACACATTAGTCCCTCAACTAGGTTTGGCGTCAATACTCCAAAACCAACTAGGGGTGGCACTAGATGCACTTACAATCTCCCCCTTTTTGGTGATTGATGACAAACTAGTTGAAGTTTTTAACGGGGAATATAGTCTGTGAAATTGTAAAGGATAAGGAATTGTCTTCATAAGTTGCAAGGGCTCCCCCTGAAGATGTGCATATAAGTTAATTTTCTTTTGGAATGCAAATGCACATGGCAGGTTGTACTTGGAGATCCACTTCAGCTTATGATGACAATCCACTATGCATGTGAAAGTATATGAAGATAATGACATGCATAATGGAAAATGGACGTCTGCAGAATGAGCTAAGTGCGGAATTTATCGTCGCACATGCAGAATTTATCTTCGGAAAATAGGGTGGCAAACAAGTAACAGACGACCATCTGGTTTAAGTGTTACAACTCATAAGAACCAAATGAAGCAAAAACGAGAGTTGTAAGCACGAAGCAAAATATAGCAAAACATAAAGCACCCGCCCATATGGACCCGCTTGAAGACTATCAACTCATATGCTTCTCCCCCTTTTGTCATTAAGGACCAAAAAGGTTTGAAGACATAGAGTGTCTATTCGTTCCCAGGAGCAGCAGGGTCGTTGGAGGTGTTTGGCGGTGCAGAAGAGCTTGGAGGTGCTGAAGCAGGTGGCAGTGATGTAGCATCGTCTTCTTCATCAATGATTCTGGCAGTGACTGTGGCAGCAGATGAAGAAAACTCAGAGTCTTCAAGTGATGGTGTGTTTCGCATCACAGCCCTTCTAGGAGGTGTGGTGTCAAACTTGAAACGCTCTGTGAAGCCATCCTCTTCAAGTTCAGCTTCAGTACATATCATTGAGAGCCCTTTCCATGTACAACGACAGGTTTCATGAGTGACGAAGGCATTCTTGGTGGCAAGATTTCGAAGATGATTAACATCCACCAAGAGGCTTTTCATCTGACGCTTTAGCCAGTCGTGATGCCTATCTTGTTTTTGATGAAGGGCCACAAGAAGCTCTCGGTCAGTGAGAACACGAGTGCGCTTCTTGGGTCTTGAAGCTGTTGCACTATCAGTGGCTTCAGTTGAAGCAAGGTGTGGTGCATGTGTAGTGCCACCCAAAGGATACACCCTGGAGATGGCTTCAACACCTTCATCCTTCTGAGTGAAGCTCTGGTGTTCTGCATTCTGAAGACTCAACGGTTGCTTGGCAGGCTCAGGATATATAGCTTCAGAAGAGGTATCCACATCTGGCAAGAAGATCCGATGGTTTCGAGCTGAGGGCTGATACGAGATTGCAGAGTGCAGTTTGATCAGCCTCATCACCCAAGGAGCATAGAACTTCAAACCAAATAAATCTGAGCCTGACGCTGCAAGTTGGCGTATAAAGAAATCCTGTGCGTTGAAGCATTTGCCATGAAGGATATAGAATACGAGAGTCTTCATTGCACCCTCAATCTTGGCATGGGGAGAGTGTCCCTTAATGGGCCAGAGAGTCCGCCGGATGATGTGATATATGGTCCTGGGCAGGAACTCAAAGTCTTCAACGAAGAACTCTGTTGGATAAGGAGCATCGTGGGGCAATGGCTTCATCATTGAGAGCATCTAACTCATATTGGGTTCAGGCCTCTAGAATATGCTCTCAATAGCTTCATCATGTAGTTGACAGCCTTCCTCGAAGAATTCACCAGGAGTGGGCAGGCCGGTGAGCTCAATGATATCAAATGCATTGGCTTCATGATGGACATTGCCGGTCATCCAATCCAGGACCCAAGTCTTCAGATCTCTGTTGTATCCTTTAATATGGAGGGTGGCATAGAACTGAAGCAGAAGCTCTTCATTCCAGTGCTCTTCATCAGTTATAAACGGCAGCAGACCCACTTGCTTGAAGCAATCCAGCGCTTCCTCTAAGCAGGGCAGACCAGCAATGGCTTCAACATCAAGGCGCTTGTGAGGGAAGATGCGACCTTGGTTGTACAGGATGCATGAATAGTAGCTGCGCTGAGGATAGCTCCAGAACCTATCTGATGAAATCTTTTCCCTTGAATAGGGGTTCTTGGAGCTGTTGAAAAATGTATTGTCTGCCTTGAAGCTATTGATGTCAAATGAGCCAGGTGCTGATGCAGGACCTGGGAACCTTGGCAGCCTTGGGACTGGCTTCTGGACATGAGGCCTATGCTCAACATCGTAATCAAATTGTGGACCTGCAGCAGACTCAGGAACAGAAGTGTCTGGTTCAGTAGCTTCGCTGTCTGCTGAAGCTTTTAGTGGGGAGGGCTCCACATTTGCTTTAGTATTTGTTGTGGCAGCCTCAACATTTTCCTCCTCCGCTTGACTAGCTGGAGGGTCAGTCACAAGCACGTTCTCCTGGAGAACTGCTTCTTGATGGAGCATTGGAGTGGGCTCTTGTGGTGTTTCTTCTTCGGCTGATGCAGCCGGAATGTCTTCAGCATGGACTTGAGGCCTTGGACCTTTGCGAAGCCTGCGGAATGCAGACGACGCTTGTGGGGTTGGAGTGGGCTGGGCCTCAAAGTCTTCTTCCTCTTGAGGGAGATCCGCCCATGACGCATCTTGTGCAATTGGTGTCAGAGGACGACCAATGCTGATGAGTTTGCTTTGTTCATTCTGAGGAAGGGCTGCATCATCTTGTACATTGTCCTGATGACCAATGTCTTCAGCAGCAATGGGGTCGGCTGCTGGTATGTCTTCAGCTTCAGGAGCCTCTGTGGAAGCAGGCTCATGAACCGTCAGTTGACGTTCTGCGTTCAGGTGTACCATAGCAATTGGTTCAACTATCAAGGGCTCCGTGGGAGCAGCCCGAGATTTCTTGATCTTTCTCTTCTTCTTGCTGGGGGCAGTAGGAGAGGCTTGAGAGCTTTTCCTCTTTCTTGCTTCAGCCTCAGCAGTTCTTGTCTTCTTAAGCTCTGAAGCTGTTGACTGTCTCTTTGGCTTCGAGCCAGTCGTTGCAGTTAGGAAGACAACTGGAACTGCTTCTTGCCTTGGTGCCTCTGGTTCAGCTGGAACAGTCTTCTTCTTTTTCTTAGCGGCCATCTTGGGGTCGATGCCAGGACGCCCAAGTGCCTTGCGCTTCTTGGCCTCATTGTAGGCCTGCACACATCTGTCTGCCAGAGACTTCATCCGCTCACATGAACCTTGAGCTTCTGCATGCTTCTTCAGAAAGTTTTCCTTAAGTTCATGCAACATGGTTTTGAAGCTCTTCACTTCTTGCACACTGAGCTTAGCCATATGCTTCTTGAACTGAGCCTTTTCATGATCAATTTTCTGCTTCAGTTCAACTATGCGCTGGCCAATAGCAAGTTCTAAAGCAATTGCGCCTTGGAAGGCGACGCTGAGGCCGACAGGCAGCTGCAGATCTTCGAAGCTTATGTCTGGTGTGGCAAACCATTCGTCGATGAAGTTGTGGATGATGGCGACATCAAAGAGAGGCAAATTGTTGAAGATTTCAGCTTCTTCTTTGCTTTTGATGAGCTGCTCTAGAGCATCATCTCCAAGATCTTCATCACTTGATAGATCAATGGCTTCGCTATGCAGAATGGCAGCAGCTGTGAGCTCTTTGCCGGAGTGTGGCTGAGGCACTTTGGCCTTCTGGGGCTTGGAGACGCGGGATATGTCTTCAGACTGCACACTGACTTCAGGAGGTGCAGTTGCCAATGGCTTCGCCCTTGAGATTTTTGACGAAGGGGCCGGCTTTGAAGCTTTTGGCTTCTTTGACTGCTTTGGCTTCGGTACAGCAGGAGCTTCATCAGACTCAGAGTCAGCTGGAGGGTCATTCACGGCAGTCCCTTGGACTAGGATGTGGGTGATGAGGCCTTCAAGGTTGGCAAACAGACCGATGATATTGGTTTCGGCGTCGCGTGTGCCATCTGCCCTTGGTGCGGAGGGACCAGGGTTGGAGTCTAACCCAAATTTCTTCTTGTTCAGCTTCGCTGATTGTTGAGCAAACTGGAAGTTGCGCTTGAACAGATTGTCGTCACGACACCAGAGTAGTGACGACGGATGTGCATCATCAGGCTGTGGTCCTCGGACCATGCATGGGTAGAAGCCTTGAGCAATGGCTTCATCTCTGGTCCTGGGTATGAGATTCTTGAAACGGATGTCCCCCCATGGTCTCCTGATGGCACTTTTCTCAGCATACTCCTGGGTGACGAAGCGGTATTTGAACCATTGTTCTGCCCAATAGCGTCGAATCCATTGGATTCGAGTCTTGCGTTGCCCATAGTTCTCTTCAGGATCTGTTTTATACATTTCTGCCAGGTCTTCAGGCAGATCTTTGGAAGTTCCTTCACGTCTCTGTCTGCCCCCTTTCCTTGCTGCTGCTTCTGAAGCCATAAACTTTAACTTGAAAGGCTTCAAAACTTTCAAAGGCTTCAAAGGCTTTCTTTTACTGGACCAACAGGAACTGGCTTCAGGAGAGTTTATGTGATGCTGTAGGAATTCTGCAAATGAATGCATACTATGAGAACCGAAGGATTCTCCCACGGACATGTACCTGTGACAGCATTAAGGTGCGAGGGAAGGGGAAGAGGTCATATGCATTCTTAGAAGGTTTTGAAGATTAATCAGTTTAGAAGACATTGACCTCATCGTGCGAAGACATTCACTCATAGATAAGAAGTTGGTTCCATATTTGTATGAACCCACAGATCAGTACAAGTGAGGAATCTAACTACTTCATGAAGCACAAGTGAATATACTAGGCATGTTATGAGATGCAGATTGAGAGATCTATCTTATGTGAAGAGAAACTTCTTATGGTAGAAAGTGACAGAACCATGAGATCAAAAGAGGCTGTAAAAAGAAGTTTTATTTACCACACTTGGAACTGCTAGACGGAAGTGAGAGATGATGCCGAGCAGTTCAGTCTTCCGTGCCCTAACTTGGCGACGGAAGACACCTACGGCGATGGCGGAGAGAACGATGTCCGCAGTCGGCGTGAGGACGGCGTCGAAGAAGTTGCGGCAGCGAAGCGCTTCGTCGCTGGCGTCGTCG
The DNA here is from genome assembly GCF_003073215.2 of Triticum urartu. Taxonomy (NCBI): domain Eukaryota; kingdom Viridiplantae; phylum Streptophyta; class Magnoliopsida; order Poales; family Poaceae; genus Triticum; species Triticum urartu. Next base: position 28,697,753 of record NC_053026.1, read on the forward strand.
AGTGCTAGCGGTGGCGCTAGGGTTCGTGCGAGGGTGGAAGAAGGAGATAATGACCGCGGTAAGTGTGAATTTATAGGCTCAGGGGCGGCACTGTGCTATTACACAGGTGCCCCTGGCGATTCGCATCTGAGGAACGCGTGGCCAGTTTGCGGAAGTTTTGGGTTTGTTCCACGTCCCACGCACGCCTGGATTGTCAGGCGGTCATTCCTGCTTCTCCGGATTTTATGTGGAGGAATGAGCATTGAAAACGGACTTTATGGTTGTCTCCATATCTTCTGCTGACAAGGACGCAGTGAAGACATTCGACAGTTTCAATAGAATGCATATGACTTGGAGAGATAGAATTTGAGATAGAAAGCATAGAGAGATTAGGGTCCGATCACATTCACTTAGTTCAAAAGATTCAACCAAGAAGACATAGCTATAAGTGAATGCTGTAGAGGAAAGAACACTAGTATGTATACATCTATATAATCAACGTAGTGAAGATAATCATGAAGACATGTTGAGTTCGAAGCCAAACCAAATGTGAAGATATTGCAAGGTAACGCCATGAGTGAAACACTTCAATGGAATGTTTGGTGGTGGCGTTACCCACCATATAGGAAGTATTAGACCCAAACACGGTGCACAATTATCGTGGCGCTCCAAAGTCAAATTCCACATTAATGTATTCACACTTAGAATGTATGTCTTCATTGATTGAAGATATACTTTACTTTGTGTGTTGCACATCTAAGTCATCAATATGCATAAGTGTTAGGATGTGTGCCTGATCACAGGACATTTGAGGATTCCAGGATATTTAGCTCACACCGTAACTTGCAAAATCTCTTCTCATCCAAGGGCTTGGTGAAGATACCTGCCAATTGCTCTTCAGTGTTGACGTGTATGATATCAATGTCTTCCTTCACAACATGATCTCTGAGAAAGTGATGACGAATTTCAATGTGCTTTGTCTTCGAGTGCTGAACTGGGTTGTTGGCAATCTTGATGGCGCTTCTGTTGTCGCAGTAAAGTGGCACTTGCTCCAGATGAATGACATAGTCCTTGAGTGTTTGCTTCATCCACAGAAGCTGAGCGCAGCAAGATCCAGCAGCAATGTATTCAGATTCAGCAGTGGAGAGAGATACACAGTTCTGCTTCTTTGAAGACCAACATACAAGTGATCGTCCCAGAAAGTGACATGTGCCTGATGTAGACTTGCGATCAACTTTGTCACCAGCATAATCAGCATCCGAAAATCCAACCAAATCAAACTCTGAGCCCTTTGGATACCATAATCCTAGAGTTGGGGTGTGATCCAAATATCGAAGAATTCGCTTCACAGCTAAGTGATGCGACTCCTTTGGTGCCGCTTGAAATCGAGCACACATGCAAACACTAAGCATAATATCTGGCCTAGATGCACATAAATAAAGCAAAGAACCAATCATGGAGCGGTATACCTTTTGATTGAACTCTTTACCATTGTCGTCAGGACCTAGATGATGTTTGGCTGGCATTGGTGTTGTGAAGCCTTTGCAGTCTTGCATACCGAACTTCTTCAGGCAATCTTTGAGATACTTCTCTTGAGATATGAAGATGCCATTGCGTTGTTGTCGTATTTGAAGACCAAGGAAGAACTTCAGCTCCCCCATCATGGACATCTGATATTGCTCTTGCATCATATATCCAAACTCTTCACTGTACTTCTGATTTGTGCAGCCGAAGATAATGTCATCCACATATATTTGGCACACAAATATTTCACCATCATATGTCTTCGTGAAAAGAGTGGGATCCAGGGAACCAGGTATGAAGCCTTTGCTCTTCAGGAAGTATTTGAGTGTGTCATACCAGGCCCTAGGGGCTTGTTTGAGGCCATACAGTGCCTTGTTGAGCTTGTATACCATGTCAGGATGTTTTGGATTTTCAAAGCCAGGCGGTTGTGCAACATACACTTCTTCTTCAATCTTGCCATTGAGAAAGGCACTTTTCACATCCATTTGATATAGAAGTATGTTATGATGATTTGCATAGGCCAGCAGTATCCGTATGGCTTCAAGCCTAGCCACAGGAGCAAATGTTTCATCGAAGTCAATGCCCTCCACTTGAGTATATCCTTGAGCAACAAGACGAGCTTTGTTTCTGACAACTTGACCATGCTCATCTTGTTTGTTGCGGTATATCCATTCGGTGCCTATTATGTTGTGCTTCCGTGGATCAGGACGCTTAACCAGTTCCCATACATTATTCAGCTCAAACTGTTGAAGCTCTTCTTGCATAGCTTGAATCCATTCAGGTTCCATGAAGGCTTCTTCAACTTTCTTGGGTTCTGATATTGAGACGAATGCGAAGTGCCCACAGAAATTTGCTAGCTGAGTTGCCCTTGAACGAGTGAGTGGACCAGGTGCATTGATGCTGTCAATTATTCTGTCAATCTGCACTTCATTGGCAACACGAGGATGTACAGGGCGAAGACTTTGCTCTTGCTGATCTGTGTTGTTGTTGGGAGGAATGTCTTCAGGCTAAGCATTGTCTTCATGTTGATCAGGTGCTGAGATGATAAGTTCTTCTTCAGGATGAGCTTCAGAAGGCATAATCTCTCCAGTTCCCATAAGCTTGATTGATTCACTAGCTGGAACTTCATCTAGCACATTTGGCAGTTGCTCTCTTTGTGAACCATTTGTCTCATCGAACCGCACATCCACTGTTTCAACCACTTTGTAATGAAATAGATTGAAGACTCTGTAGGAGTGCGAATCCTTTCCATATCCAAGCATAAAGCCCTCATGTGCTTTTGGTGCAAACTTTGAGGTGTGGTGTGGGTCCTTGATCCAACACCTTGCGCCAAATACTCTGAAGTAACTGACATTTGGCTTCTTGCCAGTTAGGAGTTCATAAGATGTCTTGTTCAGAAGCTTGTGAAGATAAACACGATTGATAGTATGGCATGCAGTGTCAATGGCTTCAGTCCAGAATTTTCTTGGAGTCTTGTATTCATCTAGCATTGTTCTGGCCATCTCAATGAGTGTTCTATTCTTGTGTTCGACGATGCCATTCTGCTGTGGCGTGTACGGAGCTGAGAATTCATGTGTGATGCCCAAGGTATCAAGATATGTATCAAGGCCAGTGTTCTTGAATTCAGTGCCATTGTCACTTCTGATGTGCTTTATCTTGGCGCCAAAATTGTTCATAGCTCGATTGGCGAATCGTCTGAAGACATCCTGCACTTCAGTCTTGTAAAGGATTATGTGCACCCAAGTATATCTAGAGTAATCATCAACAATGACGAAGCCATAAAGGCAAGCAGTAGTAGTAAAAGTTGAGTAGTGAGTGGGACCGAAAAGATCCATGTGGAGCAGTTCGAAGGGTTGAGTATTAGTCATGATTGTCTTCGAAGGATGTTTTGCCCTTGTCATCTTCCCTGCTTCACAGGCACCGCATAAGTGATCTTTCTTGAACTTGACACCCTCGATGCCTATGACATGCTTCTTCTTCGCAAGGGTGTGGAGGTTCCTCATGCCAGCATGCCCAAGCCTTCGATGCCAAAGCCAGCATTCTGAAGCTTTTGCAAGAAGACATACTGCAAGTTGTGGCCCTGCTGAGAAATCTACCACATACAAATCATCTTTCCGATACCCTTCAAACACTAGAGACTTGTCAGATTCCATTAGTACTAGGCAACGATATTTTCCAAACATTACGATCATGTTCAAATCGCAAAGCATTGAGACAGACATTAAGTTGAAGCCAAGGGATTCAACAAGCATGACTTTATCCATGTGTTGATCCTTTGAGGTTGCAACTCTACCTAGACCCAATACCTTACTTTTACCAGTGTCAGCAAATGTGATGTGGCTCTTATCGGATGGACGTAAGGTTGAGTCCATAAGAAGACTTCTTTTGCCAGTCATGTGATTTGTACACCCACTGTCAATAATCCATTCTGAAGACTTTGAAGTCGCTGGTGTCGTACCCTACAGTGCAGTTAGGGGGATAGGCTTCACGAAGAGAATTGTGAAGCAAAAACATTTGACGAACCAGTGGGTTATGAAAACTTAGATCCAGATTAGGACTAATAGGGAGAGTAGCATGTGATTCAGGAACGAAGTACATAATGATGCCATTCGGGCATTTTATCTTGCGCCCTACAAGATTTTTAAGGTCCCCAGCAATAGCGTCAGAAGATTTTGTTTTTCTGCTGGAGACCTTTCCCTGCAAAAGAGAGTTAAGCTTTCTTAACCACCCACATCTTCAAGGGTGGCTTAGAAGCAATAAGTCTAAGTGCAGCATCTTAGAATTTTGGCTTTGAAGCCTTAGCAAACAGTCTTGCAGGTGGACAATGATACTCATAGGAATAAGCAGAATAATTTTTGGTCATGTGAACATGACGGTTCGATGAACCGCTCTCATATTCATATGCCTGAGTATGGTTTCCCTGCAAAACATTTGCGTTAGTGTGACTCAGGTGAGTCCTTTGATTGTATGAAGCCTTTGGACCGTATGAAGCCTTTGGTCTGAGGTTTGTCTTCTTCAAGTGAGGTGTCATGAAGACATTCACAGGAAGATTTTCCAGACACTTTTTCGGAACCCAGATCTTCTTCATAGGCGGTCCATTCCTGCAGTTAGTACCAATGTACCTGGCAAACACTTCACCATTCTGATTCTTAAACAGTTTATAGTTTGCATCAAAGGATTCATCAATAATAATGGGGTTAGCACATGTGAAGCTAGATAAATTGGATGGATCTGCTGAAGGTTCCTTTGCAGCAACCCATGTGGTTTTGGGGTACTGCTCAGGTTTCCAGTAAGAGCCATCTGCATTTATTTTCCTTACGAACCCAACACCCTCTTTCCTAGGGTTTCGGTTCAGAATCTGCTTCTTGAGGACATCACATAATGTCTGATGTCCTTTAAGACTTTTGTACATCCCTGTTTCAAGCAATGTCTTCAACCTAGCATTCTCATCAGCAATAGCAGTGGTATCCTCAGCAGAGGGGTTAGTTACCACATCAACAGTTGAAGATATTGCAACAGCAGCAGCAGTGGAACATTCAGCAACAGAAGTAGCATTATCACGCTCAATGCATTTAAGACATGGTGGTTCAAATCCTTCCTGAGCGGAACTGATCTGTTCGGCGCGAAGTGATTCGTTTTCCTTTTGAAGATCTTCATGAGCCACTCTCAATTTCTCAAGTTCTTGCTTACTTTGAAGATAATCATAGGAAAGCTTTTCATGAGTTGTTGAGAGAGTATCAAGACGATCTTCAAGTTCCTGATACTTAACATGAAGATTTTTTATGTCTTCAATTAAGGATTCAGATCGAGTCATTTCAGCACCCAACAGATCATCGCTTCTGTCTAACAGTTTTTGAATATGTTCCATAGCTTTCTGTTGTTCAGTTGCAATTTTAGCAAGTGTTTTGTAGCTGGGTTTTGAATCACAGTCAGAGTCATCGTCACTAGATGTTTGATAGCGAGTAGTGCGTGTGTTTACCTTGGCACCGCGTGCCATGAAGCAGTAGGTAGGAGTGGAGTCGTTCTTGTCATTTGCATCAGTGTCGGTGATGAAGTCATTGTCTTCAGTGTTGAAGATGGACTTGGCGACGTATGTTGTAGCCAGACTCGCAATGCCAGACTCAGACTCCTCCTCAGATTCCACCTCTGCCTCCTCAGAAGCGGACTCCTCCTCTGAATCCATTTCCTTGCCAACAAACGCACGTGCCTTGCCAGATGAGCTCTTCTTGTGTGATGAAGACTTTGAGGAAGACTTGGAAGAAGACTTTGAGTATTTCTTCTTCTTCTTGTCGTCAGAATCATATTCCTTGCTCTTCTTCTTCCTTCTGTTCTCATTGCCCCACTGTGGACACTCAGAGATGAAGTGTCCAGTTTTCTTGCACTTGTGACATGTTTTCTTCTTGTAGTCATGAGCAGAAGCTTCATCATTCCTTGAGCTTGATCGTGAAGATTTTATGAAGCCTTTCTTCTTGGTGAATTTTTGGAACTTCTTCACTAGCATTGCAAGTTCCCTTCCAATGTCTTCAGGATCATCAGAACTGCTGTCAGATTCTTCTTCAGATGAGGAAACAACTTTTGCCTTCAAGGCACGAGTTCGCCCATAGTTTGGACCGTAGATATATCTTTTCTCAGAAAGCTGAAACTCATGTGTGTTGAGCCTCTCAAGTATGTCAGACGGATCGAGTGTCTTGAAATCAGGACGTTCTTGAATCATCAGGGCTAGGATGTCAAACGAACTATCAAGTGATCTCAGCAGCGTCTTGACGATTTCATGTTTGGTGATCTCAGTGGCGCCGAGGGCTTGAAGCTCATTTGTGATGTCAGTGAGCCAGTCAAATGTGTGCTGGACATTCTCATTGTCATTTCGCTTGAAGCGGTTGAAGAGGTTGCGAAGAACACTGATTCTTTGATCTCTCTGGGTTGATACTCCTTCATTGACCTTGGAGAGCCAGTCCCAGACCAGCTTGGATGTCTTCAAGGCACTCACACGGCCATACTGTCCTTTTGTCAGATGACCACAGATGATATTTTTGGCAGTAGAGTCCCAGTTGAGGAACTTCTTGACATCAGCAGCAGTGACACCTTCTCCAGCCTTGGGAACGCCGTTCTCGACAACATACCATAGGTCGACGTCAATGGCTTCAAGATGCATGCGCATCTTATTCTTCCAGTAGGGATATTCAGTTCCATCGAAGACGGGGCACGCAGCGGAGACTTTGATTATCCCTGCAGTCGACATAGCTAAAACTCCAGGTGGTTAAACCGAATCACACAGAACAAGGGAGCACCAAGCTCTGATACCAATTGAAAGTGCGTTATATCGACTAGAGGGGGGGTGAATAGGCGATTTTTATGAAAGTCTTCAAAACGTGGGAGTTGTGAAGACAAACAGTGAAGACTTTGCCTATTACTATGCAGCGGAAGTTAGATTACACTAGGCAAGCCATGGTCAAGTATTCAATAGAGTGAAAGCACAGTGACAAATAGCTGTAGTGTAATTAGGATCAGGTAGGAAGTTATGAAGCCAAACAGATCATACATTCACGTTGTGAAGACAAAAGATAGAGCAAGCATGCAATGGCTTCACAATGAGTAACAGTAAGAAAAAGGAAGTGAAGATGAAACCAGTGACTCGTTGAAGACAATGATGTGTTGGACCAGTTTCAGTTGCTGTGACAACTGTACGTCTGGTTGGAGCGGCTAGGTATTTAAACCTTAGGACACACAGTCCCGGACACCCAGTCCTGAACACGCAGCTCAGGACACCAAGTCCTCGCCGTATTCTCCTTGAGCTAAGGTCACATAGTCCTCGCCCAATCACTCTGGTAAGTCTTCAAGGTAGACTCCCAAACCTTCACAGACTTTGTTCACTGGCAATCCACAATGTCTCTTGGATACTCTGAACGCGACGCCTAACCGTCTGGAGGATTCACAGTCCTCAAGTGTAATAAGTCTTCAGATCACACAGACAAGAAGACTTAAGTGATGCCCAATGTTCTCTGGCTCTGGGTGGTTAGGGCTTTTCTCCTCGCTAGGAATTTTCTCTCAAAGGCTTCGAGGTGGGTTGCTCTCAAATGACAAAAGCTGTGCACTGAAATCTGAGCAGCCAACCATTTATGGTTGTAGGGGGTGGGCTATTTATAGCCACTTGGCAACCCGACCTGATTTGTCCGAAATGACCCTGGGTCACTAAGGAACTGACACGTGTCTCAACGGTCAGATTTCAAACTCTCATGGCAACTTCACTTGCGCTACAAGCAAAGCTGACTTGTCCGGCTCTGGACAAGATTCGCTCTCATTGTATTCACTCGAAGACATAGGTTTTTTTGATTTAGGCATCACTTCAAACATTCTGACTGGTTCTCCTGGACCCCACTTAACAGTACGGTGGTTCCTATGACTCAACACACAAGAAAAAGAACTACGAAAGATCTAAGTCTTCGAGCTCCATAGGCTTCATAACGTGTCTTCTTTTGTCATAGTCTTCAATGTGAATATCTTCATATACCACCTTTGGCTTCAATGTCTTCATACATTTTTAGGGGTCATCTCTGGTAGTAAAACCGAATCAATGAGGGACTTCTACCTATGTTATCCTGCAATTCTCACAAACACATTAGTCCCTCAACTAGGTTTGGCGTCAATACTCCAAAACCAACTAGGGGTGGCACTAGATGCACTTACAGCTGCTAGTACGTGAAACTGGTGCCGTGACTTGTGAACGCGTCCAGATATGGTCAACGGCAACATCGCCCGCGAGTTCTTCATGTTTGCCCGTGCGTCTAAACGCAGAAGGGGAGGAGAGAGAGAGCACACATGGAACCCACCAGTAAGTGAAGACGTGTAGATATATTTTGTGCATGGGAGGAAGCAAGGTCAACCGATCACATAGGGTCGCCGTGCAATCGAAAGAGTGGGACGGGTTGGAGAGAGTGACCTAGATAGACGATGTGCGTGAGAGAGTATACAATGTGAATAGGTCGAATTGGGATCAAACATGGTGATATATCATTTTTGTCCGAGAAAGAGCGAGGTCAATCGAGACATATGGAGAGAGAGAGAGAGATTGAGTGAGCGTGGCCCACCATGAGGTTGAAAGAGTGGTGGCGGCTTGGATGGACTGACCTAGATAGACAATCTGCGTGAGAGAGTATAGAGTGTGTCGATCGAGGCCCGAACAGGGAGATATATCATTTGTGTGTGAAAGAAAACGAGGTTAAATGACACTCAGATAAAGAGAGCGAGATTGAGCGAGTGTGGCCCGCCATGCGGAAGAAAGAGTGAGACAGTCTCGAGGGAGTGACCTAGATATACAACGTGCGTGCGTGCGCATGCACGAGAGGTTGGGGGGCTAGATAGGCAATGCATGTATTTAGCGCGAGAGGGTGAGAGGGAGAGGGGGGTGTCGGGGATATACCCCGCGGTGTAAACCGGTCGGAAGTTAACCCAGCCAGGACTTGGCGGTTTATCTGAAGATCCCGCTGACACTTGGCGAGTCACCGGCGACCCTCCCTGACCTGGCGGTTTACAAGCAACCCACCTGGTCATTATGACTCACTGGTGATCCGGCGTGCGTGACAGACAGATGACAAGGCCCAAGACCTAGAAGGCCGGTTCACGTTTAATGGTGGGCCGGTTTAAGAGGAAGGCAGGAGGAATATTATCTTACATGGAGTTAAGACCTGGACTTGTATCCGGTTTGTATTAGAGATAGACTAGTCCTAATCCTAATAGGACTCTACATGTAACCCGCCCCTCCAACATATATAAGGAGGGGCAGGGCTCCCCAAAAGGAACAAGATTGACAAGTTCCACAAGTTGGACAAGTTAGGTTTAGACAATAGCTCTCGAGATAGAGCACTCTTGTAGCCGTGATCATGATCATCAATATCAATGAAGCAGGATGTAGGCTTTTACCTCCACCGTGAGGGGCCGAACCTGGGTAAAACATCGCGTCTCTCATCCCGCTCAACCCCTCTCAAGCTACCACATAGATGCGTTGGCCTCGCGACTAAATCCTGACACTAAGGACATCTGCCGTGACAGTTCCACGACAGGGGGGAGAGCTCGGCATGGGGTGCAATGGTGACTGTGTGAGGTAAATACATTTGGTAACAGAGTGGAAAAGGGGGTTGTGTAGTTGAGGGACTTAGAGATCAAAACATGGAGAGAAAGAATGAACGTGTGTTGGAAACCGATAGCTTCCTAAGGTGGTTAGGAGAGGAAGATTGACCGATACAGGAAGTATGTAGCGTTTGTGCGGGGGGGGGGGCTAAAAAAAATATTTGAATGTACATAGTACGAGACTTAATATCGATGTTTCAATTCGGTGTACATTGTAAGATTTGAACCGAGGAGCAGGCATACGGGTAATTATTTCGAATTCGTGCCATACTAAGTTTCAAAAAGTTGACATTGACTCAGTTTGTTGTGCTATTTTGTAGGTCATATGTTTGAATCCATCCAAAAGTTTTCTCACTACCATGGTGTTCATCATATACATATGCATTTGTATTTAAAAAGTAGCATGGATACAGTGAAATGCGAAATCGATGTTAGAATTGGAGATCGCTACGTGACACACACTCTAATTCAAATAACTAACTACGTGACACACACTCTAATTCAAATAACTAATTATGTGAGACACACTCTAATCCACGTTAGCGTGGGTATCGTTTTGATTTTTTTTCAAATAACTCCTCATTAATTAATTTATAGTACTCCCTCTGTTCACTTTTATAGGACCTTGAAGACATTTCAGACAATGTGCAAAAAAGTTCATTTTAAGTTGTTTGAAACGACTTACAAAAGTGAACGGATGGAGTATCTCATTTCAAATGACTAATTATTGCAAGGAAAACACGGGCATGGTAATACATACAGATTCGTTTGCAAATGAAAGAAGATTCGTTTGCATTCTCAAATGTAGGCGCACCAGGCAAACCAGGGTCGTGTCGTTGTGGACGTTGCTTCGGTGCCTTAAAGTGCCTTAAAGGCAACTGCCTTTGCGTCACTGACATGTGGGCCAGCCACCTGTTGGGACCATATGTCATGGACACAAAGGCAGGTGCCTTAAGGCACCAAAGCATAGTCCTGTCGGGGTGGTCGCGTGTGTCGGACGGACGCGTAGCACCCAGCCACCCCCCCCCCCCCCCCCCCCCAAAAAAAGGACGATGACAATATAAGTTCGAGCTTCCACGTTTCGGATTGAAATATCTGGCGGCCCCAATTCCAGCCCTGGAAAATCTCTCTTCTCCACCGTCCCCTTCCGCGCCCAGATTGCTCAAATCCCTAATTCGCCGCCAACCCTCGAATCGCCCCTCGTCTCGTCTCTTTCCCCACCGTTCCCCACCTCTGTGTCGGACAACGAAGACGAAGACGACGGTCGCGCTTCACCACCGCACCGGAGCTACCTCATCTACGCCCTCGTCCACCGCAATGGGTAGTCCACCGACAACGTCGGCCGCCGCAACCGACGTGCTTCATAGACACCGAGTTCCACCGCATCAGGTGCGCTTCACCGACGCCGTCTCCCAGCTCACCGGGGCTACTTCACCGAGCACATCGTCGCACCTCCTCCCCCCGAGGCCATTGGGGCTTCACCAATGGTCTCGTCCACCGCATCGTAGCGCTCCGCTGCCACTCAAGATCTGCATTCGTGCGCGGCCAGCCAATGCCAGCGCATCACCCTCAACGGCTCTGAAGTGACCCGCACTCTAGCTAGGCGAGCATGCCCAAACGCCGGCCCGAACTAGGTATCCACACATCACTCCCTTGTGCACTGTTCCGACGATGTTTGGATATCCTTTCACTGCTCTCTTAGCTTACACGCCTATGCAACTCTGACCTTAACTCTTATTTCTTCTGGAGATATCATCTGAAACAAGCAAATCCATATTTTATTGAAGCATGACGGCGCTACGGGATCTGGTACACATCTTGCACACCCGTATAACCTTGTAAGTATCTGTCCTCTGGTACAACATCAAGGTCGATTCCTCTTATTTGATCAACCATTCGCCGTGTCAAAAATGCAGAGGGGGATGCAAGGAGCACAAGGCCTGCATATCCAAGCAAGTGGTAACTGTTGGGGAACGTAGTAGAATTTTAAAATTTTCTACGCATCACCAAGATCTATCTATGGAGTCATCTAGCAACGAGGGAGAGAGGAGTGCATCTACATACCCTTGTAGATCACGAGCGGAAGCGTTCAAAGAACAGGGTTGATGGAGTCGTACTCGTCGTGATCCAAATCACTGAAGATCCTAGCGCCGAACGGACGGCACCTCCGCGTTCAACACACGTACGGAGCGAGGACGTCTCCCGTGCCTTGATCCAGCAAGGAGGAGGGAGAGGTTGAGGAAGAGGGCTCCAATAGCAGCACGACAGTGTGGTGGTGGTGAAGCTGCAGTACTCCGGCAGGGCTTCGCCAAGCTCTTACGGAGGAGGAGAGGTGTTGGGGAGGGGAGGGGCTACGCCTTGGATGTTGTATGTAGCCCTCCCCTTGCCCCTCTATTTATAGGGGAAGGAGGAAGGGGGGCCGGCCACCTCTAGATGAGATCTAGAGGGGGGCGGCGGCCAAGGGGAGGGGGCTTGCCCCCCAAGCAAGGGGGCGCCCCCTTTAGGGTTTCCCCCCCTACCCTAGGCGCATGGGCCCAAGGGGGGAAATGTGGACAGCCCATGTAGGGCTGGTTCCCCTTTCCTCTACAGCCCATTAGGCCCTCCGAGAGAGGTGGCCCCTCCCGGTGGACCCCCGGAACCCCTCTGGTGGCCCCGATACAATACCGATATGCCCCCGAACCTTTCCGGTGATCGTATGACAACTTCCTACATATAAATCTTCACCTCCGGATCATTCCGGAACTCCTCGTGACATCCGGGATCTCATCTGGAACTCCGAACAACATTCGGTAATCACATACAAGTCTTCCTAACAACCCTAGCGTCACCGAACCTTAAGTGTGTAGACCCTACGGGTTCGGGAGACATGCAGACATGACCGAGATGACTCTCCGGTCAATAACCAACAGCAGGATCTGGATACCCATGTTGGCTCCCACATGCTCCACGATGATCTCATCGGATGAACCACGATGTCGAGGATTCAATCAATCCATATACAATTCCCTTTGTCAATCGGTACATTACTTGCCCGAGACTGGATCGTCGGTATCCCAATACCTTGTTCAGTCTCGTTACCGGAAAGTCACTTTACTTGTACCGTAATGCATGATCCCGTGATCAACCACTTGATCACATTGAGCTCATTATGATGATGCATTACCGAGTGGGCCCAGAGATACCTCTCCGTCATACGGAGTGACAAATCCCAGTCTCGATTCGTGCCAACCCAACAGACACTTTCGGAGATACCTGTAATGTACCTTTATAGTCACCCAGTTACGTTGTGACGTTTGGCACACCTAAGGCACTCCTACGGTATCCGGGAGTTGCACAATCTCATGGTCTAAGGAAATGATACTTGACATTCAGAAAAGCTACAGCAAACGTGAAGGAAATATGCCCTAGAGGCAATAATAAAGTTATTATTTATTTCCTTATAATCATGATAAATGTTTATTATTCATGCTAGAATTGTATTAACCGGAAACATAATACATGTGTGAATACATAGACAAACAAAGTGTCACTAGTATGCCTCTACTTGACTAGCTCGTTAATCAAAGATGGTTATGTTTCCTAACCATAGACAAAGGAGTTGTTATTTGATTAACAAGGTCACATCATTAGTTGAATGATCTGATTGACATGACCCATTCCATTAGCTTAGCACCCGATCGTTTAGTATGTTGCTATTGCTTTTCTTCATGACGTATACATGTTCCTATGACTATGAGATTATGCAACTCCCGTTTGCCGGAGGAACACTTTGGGTGCTACCAAACGTCACAACATAACTGGGTGATTATAAAGGAGCATTACAGGTGTCTCCAAAGGTAGATGTTGGGTTGGCGTATTTCGAGATTAGGATTTTTCACTCCGATTGTCGGAGAGGTATCTCTGGGCCCTCTCGGTAATACACATCATATAAGCCTTGCAAGCATTACAACTAATATGTTAGTTGTGAGATGATGTATTACGGAACGAGTAAAGAGACTTGCCGGTAACGAGATTGAACTAGGTATTGGATACCGATCGAATCTCGGGCAAGTAACATACCGATGACAAAGGGAACAACGTATGTTGTTATGCGGTCTGACCGATAAAGATCTTCGTAGAATATGTAGGAGCCAATATGGGCATCCAGGTCCCGCTATTGGTTATTGACCGGAGACATGTCTCGGTCATGTCTACATTGTTCTCGAACCCGTAGGGTCCGCACGCTTAAGGTTATGATGACAGTTATATTATGAGTTTATGCATTTTGATGTACCGAAGGTTGTTCGGAGTCCCGTATGTGATCACGGACATGACGAGGAGTCTCGAAATGGTCGAGACATAAAGATTGATATATTGGAAGCCTATGTTTGGATATCGGAAGTGTTCCGGGTGAAATCGGGATTTTACCGAAGTACCGGGAGGTTACCGGAACCCCCCCGGGAGCTATATGGGCCTTAGTGGGCCTTAGTGGAAAAGAGAAGGGGCTTCCCAAGATGGGCTGCGCGCCTCCCTCCCTCCCCTAGTCCTATTAGGACAAGGAGAGGTGGCCGCCCCCCCCCCCTCTCTCTTTTCCCCCTCCGCGAATCCTATTCCAATTAGGATTGGGGGGGGGGGGAATCCTACTCCCAGAGGGAGTAGGACTCTCCTGGCGCGCCCTATGTGGCCGGCCAGCCTCCCCCCTTTGGTCCTTTATATACTGAGGCAGAGGCACCCCAAAAACACACAAGTTGATCCACGTGATCTATTCCTTAGCCGTGTGCGGCGCCCCCAGCCACCATAGTCCTCGATAATATTGTAGCGGAGTTTAGGCGAAGCCCTGCTGCAGTAGTACATCAAGATCGTCACCACGCCATCGTGCTGACGGAACTCTTCCCCGACACTTTGCTGGATCGGAGTCCGGGGATCGTCATCGAGCTGAACGTGTGCTCGAACTCGGAGGTGCCGTAGTTTCGGTGCTTGATCGGTCGGATCGTGAAGACGTACGACTACATCAACCAAACAATTCCGTTGTCGATCTACTAGGTATGTAGATCACACTCCCCCCCGTTGCTATGCATCACATGATCTTGCGTGTGCGTAGGAAATTTTTTGAAATTAATACGTTCCCCAACAAAACGAACTACACGATCTTTGAGCTATGCTTAGGATTGGGTCTTGTCCATCACATCAATTCTCCTAATGATGTGATCCCGTTATCAATGACATCCAATGTCCATAGTCAGGAAACCATGACTATCTTTTGATCAACGAGCTTGTCAACTAGAGGCTCACTAGGGACGTGTTGTGGTCTATGTATTCACACATGTATTACGATTTCCGGATAACACAATTATAGCATGAACAATAGACAATTATCATGAACAAAGAAATATAATAATAACCATTTAATTATTGCCTCTAGGGCATATTTCCAACAGTCTCCCACTTGCACTAGAGTCAATATTCTAGTTACATTGTGATGAATCGAACACCCATGCAGTTCTGGTGTTGATCATGTTTTGCTCTAGGGAGAGGTTTAATCAATGGATCTGCCACATTCAGGTCCGTATGTACTTTACAAATCTCTATGTCTCCATTTTGAACACTTTCACGAATGGAGTTGAAGCGACGCTTGATATGCCTGGTCTTCCTGTGAAACCTGGGCTCCTTGGCAAGGGCAATAGCTCTAGTTTGTCACAGAAGAGAGTCATCGGGCCCGACGCATTGGGTATGACTCCTAGGTCGATAATGAACTCCTTCACCCACACTGCTTCTTGTGCTGCCTTCGAGGCTGCCATGTACTCCGCTTCACATGTAGATCCCGCCACAACGCTTTGCTTGCAACTGCACCAGCTTACTGCCCCACCATTCAAAATATACACGTATCCAGTTTGTGACTTAGAGTCATCAAGATCTGTGTCGAAGCTAGCATCGACGTAACCCTTTACGACGAGCTCTTCATCACCTCCATAAATGAGAAACATTTCCTTAGTCCTTTTCATGTACTTCAGGATATTCTTGACTGCTATCCAGTGTTCCATGCCGGGATTACTTTGGTACCTTCCTACCAAACTTACGGCAAGGTTTACATCAGGTCCGGTACACAGCATAGCATACATGATAGACCCTATGGCCGAGGCATAGGGGACGACACTCATCTTTTCTCTATCTTCTGTAGTGGTCGGGCATTGAGCCGTGCTCAATCTCGTACCTTGCAATATAGGCAAGAACCCCTTCTTTGACTGATCCATTTTGAACTTCTTCAATATCTTGTCAAGGTACGTACTCTGTGAAAGACCAATGAGGCGTCTCGATCTATCTCTATACATCTTGATGCCTAATATATAAGCAGCTTCTCCAAGGTCCTTCATTGAAAAACACTTGTTCAAGTAGGCCTTTATGCTTTCCAAGAATTCTATATCATTTCCCATCAACAGTATGTCATCCACATACAATATGAGAAATGCTACAGAGCTCCCACTCACTTTCTTGTAAATGCAGGCTTCTCCATAAGTCTGCATAAACCCAAACGCTTTGATCATCTCATCAAAATGAATGTTCCAACTCCGAGATGCTTGCACCAGCCCATAAATCGAGCGTTGGAGCTTGCACACCTTGTTAGCATTCTCAGGATCGACAAAACCTTCCGGCTACATCATATACAATTCTTCCTTAAGGAAACCATTAAGGAATGCCGTTTTGACGTCCATTTGCCATATCTCATAATCATAGAATGCGGCAACTGCTAACATGATTCGGACGGACTTCAGCTTCGCTACGGGTGAGAAAGTCTCATCGTAGTCAACCCCTTGAACTTGTCGATAACCCTTAGCGACAAGCCGAGCTTTATAGATGGTCACATTACCATCCGCATCTATCTTCTTCTTAAAGATCAATTTATTTTCTATGGCTTGCCGTTCAATGGGAAAGTCAGTCAAAGTCCATACTTCGTTTTCATACATGGATCCTATCTCAGATTTCATGGCTTCCAGCCATTTGTCGGAATCTGGGCCCGCCATCGCTTCTTCATAGTTCGAAGGTTCACCGTTGTCTAACAACATGATTTCCAAGACAGGGTTGTCGTACCACTCTGGTGCGGAACGTGTCCTCATGAACCTACGAAGTTTAGTAGCAACTTGATCTGAAGTTTCATGATCATCATCATTAACTTCCTCTCTAGTCGGTGCAGGCACCTCAGGAACATTTTCTTGAGCTGCGCCACTTACCGGTTCAAGAGGTAATACTTCATCAAGTTCTACTTTCCTCCCACTTATTTCTTTCAAGAGAAACTCTTTCTCTAGAAAGGACCCATTCTTGGCAACAAAGGTCTTGCCTTCGGATCTGAGGTAGAAGGTATACCCAATAGTTTCTTTGGGGTATCCTATGAAGACGCATTTTTCTGACTTGGGTTCGAGCTTTTCAGGTTGAAGTTTCTTGACATAAGCATCGCATCCCCAAACTTTTAGAAACGACAGCTTAGGTTTCTTCCCAAACCATAATTCATATGGTGTCGTCTCAACGGATTTTGACGGAGCCCTATTTAAAGTGAATGCGGCAGTCTCTAAAGCATAGCCCCAAAATGACAGCGGTAAATCGGTAAGAGACATCATAGATCGCACCATATCTAATAGAGTGCGATTACGACGTTCGGACACACCATTATGCTGAGGTGTTCCAGGCGGCGTGAGTTGTGAAACTATTCCACATTTTCTTAAGTGTGTGCCAAATTCGTGACTCAAGTATTCTCCCCCATGATCTGATCGCAAGAACTTGATTTTCCTGTCACGTTGATTCTCAACCTCACTCTGAAATTCCTTGAACTTTTCAAAGGTCTCGGACTTGTGTTTCATTAAGTAGACATACCCATATCTACTCAAGTCATCAGTGAGGGTGAGAACATAACGATAGCCACCGTGAGCATCAACACTCATTGGACCGCACACATCAGTATGTATGATTTCCAATAAGTTGTTTTCTCGCTCCATTGTTCCTGAGAACGGAGTCTTGGTCATTTTACCCATGAGGCATGGTTCGCACGTGTCAAATGATTCGTAATCAAGAGACTCTAAAAGTCCATCTGCATGGAGTTTCTTCATGCGTTTGACACCTATGTGACCAAGGCGGCAGTGCCACAAGTATGTGGGACTATCATTATCAACCTTACATCTTTTGGTATTCACACTATGAATATGTGTAGCATTACACTCGAGATTCATTAAGAATAAACCATTCACCATCGGAGCATGACCATAAAACATATCTCTCATATAAATAGAACAACCATTATTCTCGGATTTAAATGAGTAGCCATCTCAAATTAAACGAGACCCTGATACAATGTTCATGCTCAAAGCTGGTACTAAATAACAATTATTGAGGTTTAAAACTAATCCCGTAGGCAAATGTAGAGGTAGCGTGCCGACGGCGATCACATCGACCTTGGAACCATTCCCGATGCGCATTGTCACCTCGTCCTTCGCCAGTCTCCGCTTATTCCGCACCTCCTGCTTTGAGTTACAAATGTGAGCAACCGCACCAGTATCAAATACCCAGGAGCTACTACGAGTACTGGTAAGGTACACATCAATTACATGTATATCACATATACCTTTCGTGTTGCCGGCCTTCTTGTCCGCTAAGTATTTGGGGCAGTTCCGCTTCTAGTGACCACTTCCCTTGCAATAAAAACACTCAGTCTCGGGCTTGGGTCCATTCTTTGGCTTCTTCTCGGCAGCTTGCTTACCGGGCGCGGCAACTCCCTTGCCGTCCTTCTTGAAGTTCTTCTTACCCTTGCCTTTCTTGAACTTAGTGGTTTTATTCACCATCAACATTTGATGTTCCTTTTTGACTTCTACCTCTGCTGATTTCAGCATTGAATATACCTCAGGAATGGTCGTTTCCATCCCCTGCATATTGAAGTTCATCACAAAGCTCTTGTAGCTCAGTGGAAGCGACTGGAGGATTCTGTCAATGACCGCGCCATCCGGGAGATTAACTCCCAACTGAGTCAAGCGGTTATGCAACCCAGACATTTTGAGTATGTTCTCACTGACAGAACTATTTTCCTCCATCTTACAGCTGAAGAACTTGTCGGAGACTTCATATCTCTCGACCCGGGCATGAGCTTGAAAAACCATTTTCAGCTCTTCGAACATCTCATATGCTCCATGTCTCTCAAAACACTTTTGGAGCCCCGGTTCTAAGCTGTAAAGCATGCCGCACTGAACGAGGGAGTAATCATCAGCACGTGACTGCCAAGCGTTCATAACGTCTTGGTTCTGTGGGACGGGTGTGTCACCTAGCGGTGCTTCTAGGACATAATCTTTCTTGGCAGCTATGAGGATGATCCTCAGGTTCCGGACCCAGTCCATATAGTTGCTGCCATCATCTTTCAGCTTGGTTTTCTCTAGGAACGCGTTGAAGTTGAGGACAACATGGGCCATTTGATCTACAAGACATATTGTAAAGATTTTAGACTAAGTTCATGATAATTAAGTTCATCTAATCAAATTATTCAATGAACTCCCACTCAGATAGACATCCCTCTAGTCATCTAAGTGAAACATGATCCGAGTTAACTAGGCCGTGTCCGATCATCATGTGAGACGGACTAGCCAACATCGGTGAACATCTTCATGTTGATCGTATCTTCTATACGACTCATGCTCGACCTTTCGGTCTTCCGTGTTCCGAGGCCATGTCTGTACATGCTAGGCTCGTCAAGTCAACCTAAGTGTATTGCGTGTGTAAATCTGGCTTACACCCGTTGTATTCGAACGTTAGAGTCTATCACACCCGATCATCACGTGGTGCTCCGAAACAACGAACCTTCGCAACGGTGCACAGTTAGGGGGAACACTTTCTTGAAATTATTACGAGGGATCATCTTATTTAAGCTACCGTTGTTCTAAGCAAATAAGATGTAAAACATGATAAACATCACATGCAATCAAATAGTGACATGATATGGCCAATATCATTTGCTCCTTTTGATCTCCATCTTCGGGGCTCCATGATCATCGTTGTCACCGGCATGACACCATGATCTCCATCATCGTGTCTTCTTGAAGTTGTCTCGTCATCTATTACTTCTACTACTATGGCTAACGCTTTAGCGATAAAGTAAAGTAATTACATGACGTTTATGTTGACATGCAGGTCATAAATAAATAAAGACAACTCCTATGGCTCCTGCCGGTTGTCATACTCATCGACATGCAAGTCGTGATTCCTATTACAAGAACATGATCATCTCATACATCACATCCTTTGGCCATATCACATCACAAAACACTTGCTGCAAAAACAAGTTAGACGTCCTCTAATTGTTGTTGCAAGTTTTTACGTGGCTGCTGTAGGTTTCTAGCAAGAACGTTTCTTACCTACGCCAAAACCACAACGTGAATTGCCAATTTCTATTTACCCTTCATAAGGACCCTGTTCATCGAATCTGATCCGCCTAAAATGGGAGAGACAGACACCCGCCAGCCACCTTATGCAACTAGTGCATGTCAGTCGGTGGAACCAGTCTCACGTAAGCGTACGTGTAAGGTCGGTCCGGGCCGCTTCATCCCACGATGCCGCCGAATCAAGATAAGACTAGTAACGGCAAGAAAATTGACAATATCGACGCCCACAACTACTTTGTGTTCTACTCGTGCATAGTAACTACGCATAGACCTAGCTCATGATGCCATTGTTGGGGAACGTAGCAGAATTTTAAAATTTTCTACGCATCACCAAGATCTATCTATGGATTCGTCTAGCAACGAGGGAGACAGGAGTGCATCTACATACCCTTGTAGATCATGAGCGGAAGCGTTCAAAGAACGGGGTTGATGGAGTCGTACTCGTTGTGATCCAAATCACCGAAGATCCTAGCGCCGAACGAATGGCACCTCCGCGTTCAACACACGTACGGAGCGAGGACGGCTCCCGTGCCTTGATCCAGCAAGGAGGAGGGAGAGGTTGAGGAAGAGGGCTCCAACAGCAGCACGACGGCGTGGTGGTGGTGAAGCTGCAGTACTCCGGCAGGGCTTCGCCAAGCTCTTACGGAGGAGGAGAGGTGTTGGGGAGGGGAGGGGCTGCGCCTTGGATGTTGTATGCAGCCCTCCCCTTGCCCCTCTATTTATAGGGGAAGGAGAAAGGGGGCCGGCCCCCTCTAGATGAGATCTAGAGGGGGGCGGCGGCCAAGGGGAGGCGGCTTGCCCCCCAAGCAAGGGGGCGCCCCCTTTAGGGTTTCCCCCCAACCCTAGGCGCATGGGCCCAAGGGGGAAATGCGGCCAACCCATGTAGGGCTGGTTCCCCTTTCCTCTACAGCGCATTAGGCCCTCCGAGAGAGGTGGCCCCTCCCGGTGGATCCCCGGAACCCCTCCGGTGGCCCCGGTACAATACCGATATGCCCCCGAACCTTTCTGGTGACCGTATGACAACTTCCTACATATAAATCTTCACCTCCGTACCATTCCGGAACTCCTCGTGACATATGGGATCTCATCCGGGACTCTGAACAACATTTGGTAATCACATACAAGTCTTCCTAACAACCCTAGCGTCACCGAACCTTAAGTGTGTAGACCCTACGGGTTCGGGAGACATGCAGACATGACCGAGACGACTCTCCGGTCAATAACCAACAGCGGGATCTGGATACCCATGTTGGCTCTCACATGCTCCACGATGATCTCATCAGATGAACCATGATGTCGAGGATTCAATCAATCCGTATACAATTCCCTTTGTCAATCGGTACGTTACTTGCCCGAGACTCGATCGTCGGTATCCCAATACCTTGTTCAGTCTCGTTACCGGCAAGTCACTTTACTCGTACCGTAATGCATGATCCCGTGATCAACCACTTGATCACATTGAGCTCATTATGATGATGCATTACCGAGTGGGCCCAGAGATACCTCTCCGTCATACGGAGTGACAAATCCCAGTCTCGATTCGTGCCAACCCAATAGACACTTTCGGAGATACCTGTAATGTACCTTTATAGTCACCCAGTTACGTTGTGACGTTTGGCACACCCAAGGCACTCCTACGGTATCCGGGAGTTGCACAATCTCATGGTCTAAGGAAATGATACTTGACATTCAGAAAAGCTACAGCAAACGAACTACATGATCTTTGAGCTATGCTTAGGATTGGGTCTTGTCCACATCATTCTCCTAATGATGTGATCCTGTTATCAATGACATCCAATGTCCATAGTCAGGAAACCATGACTATCTTTTGATCAACGAGCTAGTCAACTAGAGGCTCACTAGGGACGTGTTGTGGTCTATGTATTCACACATGTATTACGATTTCCGGATAACACAATTATAGCATGAACAATAGACAATTATCATGAACAAAGAAATATAATAATAATCATTTTATTATTGCCTCTAGGGCATATTTCCAACAGTAACATGGACTTGTACATGGAACATCCCAAGCGCAAGCAGAGCTGCGGTGAGCCTGTATAACGAGCTAGCGTAAGTCCCTGCATTTCATTTAATTCATACTGGCATTCGTGTATGATTTGTGTGCAGTGGCTGATCCACGAATTCAAGTTACCAGGGGCGAACATTTAACTTAAAAAATACGAAGGCACTTGCACTCCGGAAATCAACATAACTTGAGAAATGTGAAACTACATGCACTTTGAAAACCAGCTAATGATCCAAAGTAGTTCAGATTATAAACACTAAATGATGCAAGTACCAAAAAACACAAAATGCAACATGGTGTACAAGGACTACAAACATGGTCTGTACCTGCTTGAATTATTCGTTCTCTAGCTGAAAATATCGAAGTGTAATTGCACGTATAACCAGTGCGCAAACTGCATATCAATATATCTATCCTGCACAAGTATGCCAATAGTTTCAAACAACAGATTAGAAAAGTATTTATGCTATGTTGTCATGATACAGGGACTTTCTGGTAGATGGCCTCGATGTTTCCTCAAGCTATGAAAATGCACTATAATTTGCTTGTCATCAATGCCTGCAAATCTCTGTCTCTCTCAACATAGTAGATCATCATTAGACACTAAATCCTTCAATGAGCTTGCAAAATGCTTGCATTAGATCCCTCATTAGACACTATATGTTCATCACCAGGAGCATGTAAAATGTTTGCATCAAATCCTTCATTAGCAGTCTGTTCATTAGACACTTCAGGCTCAAGAACAACATGAGCTTGTATGTTTGCACCGGAAACTTGATTAGATACATCAGATTCAGTTAGTTCAGTATTGATTGGGGGAGTTATAAAATAAGTAGAAATTGGTTTCATTTTCTCATAGATTCCCTACATACAAGCAGTTTTACAACACCGTCAGGTTTAACTATTGGCCAGAAATTGAAGAGTTGAATTAGATATAATCAGGGATGTGATGTACCTGCTCGTTTCACACGCTACTCTTGCAATTAGCGACTATCCGTTTGCGCAAGCTTGATGCCATGCCCATGCTGCCGCTGCTGCCTCCCACGCAGGCTACACCCAGGGTTGGATCTTCATCTTCTTGTCCTTCCGTTCGCTTGAAGCCCGGCGACCGCCCTCCAACAAGGGCGCGAGGAAGTGCTGTGTCGATCTGTCCGGCGATGGATAGGTTAGGAGCGAACCAGACTGGAGGCTGGAGCGAATGAATTGGGATTTTTCCTGCTGTCGATCGATATGGGAGGCGCTCGTTTGGGCCACGAGCCTGCTATAGGGTCTGCCTTGCACTTATGTTATTGGCCCATCCAAATTGAAACATTTTTCTTCATTTTTTACATTGCCTGCTTGTGCGTTGGGACGAACAAAATAGCATGGGCCAACCTGGATGACTCAAACTAGGTGCATACTTTCCAGCCACCTGAGGCGGCTGCCCATACCAGCCCCTATGGTGGCGTCGCCCCTTTTTGCGTGTATGATTGGATAGTGAAAAATATTCCAGTGCCGCTTTTGATTTACCCACAGAATGGTTGAATTGCTTGTTTCTATGAACTGAGTTCGCCAATAATGTGAAGGATGCCAGTCTTTTCATCCTATTGTAGATTGCTTAGATCTCGATATGCCAAAAGTAATCGCATGAAATATATAGTAAAAGCCAGTGTGATGTGTTTGGCTACAACTAGTCTGACTACACGTCCTCATATAACATATCAAGGACGCACCATCTTACTAGATTAACCATTCGACTTACCCATGCAGTGTGGGAAGAAAGAAGTATTGGGACTGCGTATCCAAGCAATTGATGCCATGGACTCCTTCGTACAACCATGTAAGCGAAAAAGAAGTTGCAGTGTGTCTGTACAAAGAACTAGCGTAAGTTTAGTTACCTGCTTCTCGGAATTTTAGTTAGCCACTTATTGCAAAATTGTTCAATTACGTTGCTTGGCTTAATTTAGTTTGCTACTGATTACATAATGGCATAGCCTGTTAATCATATTGTAGACTGCGCCTATCTATGTGTTTGATACTTACTGTTAAGAATTACCTGTTTGCCTTAACTTAAAATATCTACTTGTTTGTTTAACTGCTTTGCTGCTGCAATAGCGGGTTACAATGATGTTAATAACTACTTTTCAGCATCCAATTGAAACTCTTTAATTCCTTGTTTGTTTAACTGGTTTGCTGTTATAACTCCCAGTTGAGATGTTTTGCTAACTTCAACTTTTCTGAATCCAATCGGAACTTTAATGGCAAAACAGGTTAGCCCAAGATCAAAGAGCGAGGTCCCCATGGACGTTGCATCATCCCACAGCAGTGGCACCGGCCCAATCGTGCATTATGAATTGCCAACTGCTGATGCTCTAGAGGCTAAACTAGTGGTAGAAAGAGATTCTGCTTCTGCACTTAGAGATGAAGTTGACATGTTGAGGAAGCAAACAACACAATCACAAGCAGTACTCAAGACAACCATTAAATATTTGGTGGATTTCAAAACAAAGCAAGCTGAGACTGACCAGATTGTTAAGGTCCTGAAGGAAAAAAGGAAATTAAATTCCTACTTGGTAAATCATAGGTGAAATGTTCTTTCCATAGTTGAATAACCTTTGTGTTGTATGTTCATGTAATCAATCAAACCATTTGTTTTAGAGATCATGTAATAATTGTTTTTTTGTTTTTTTGTTTGTAATTTTATTTGAGAACAAGTCTGTATTAATTGATAAGACTCAGAGCCATTTCATTTGGATTGCTGTGCCAGACCTACAAATATGCCAATCGGGCTGAATGTGCATTCAGCAATACTAGTATAGATGGACCATAAGTGGCACGCATCGGAAAGGGCCAAGATGCTGGCTAAAAAAGGATGCTATTGTAGCCAAAAAAAAGTACAGCGGCCTGGCTTATGTATGTTAGTTGATATTATTGATCCATATACTCTATAAGTGTTTATATGTCTGTTAGTTCCGTACATTCTTGGTTGATTGACTCGGTATTTGAATCTTGATACATCGCTTGTGTACATATCTAAATGGGAGTACACATTATGCTGCGTGTGACATTTGAGTTGGACATGAAGTGTTCCAAATATTCGAATTCACCTTAAATTGGATTCTAGTTTCTGAATTTGAGTATCGCCATTTGTAAACCATATTCATATATGACAGTGGAATACATCTTTGTCGTCCTTTTCAAGATATATAAAAACACATAGAATGATTTATAAAGATTCATATAGGAATACAAAATGGATTCGAATTTAGTTGCCAGGGTAAACGTGGATGCTTATTGTCCCAAAATTTGAAAGAAACAGCAAAATGTCCACTCCCACATCGGCTGCCCGAAGCCAAGTGTTTGGGAGATGGAAATTACTGTCTACCCATTACACGGACAATCCATCGGCCAATTTCCACTGCTCTAAATAGGGGTAGGTTAGTAACTTCAATTAGACGTGACACGACCGCCTCTGAGCCCATTCCGACACGGTGGGCGTCAAACATGGGCGGCAAAACTCATTTGATTCAAGCTCGTCCGAAAGACCTCTGTTTCTCCCTCCATTCCCCATTCATACACGGTGGGCGGCAAAACAAACTCTCCTCGTCCGAAATAGATGTAGGCTAATATTTTAAATAGGGGCAGATGTGTAACTTCCATCAGACGTGACACAATCGCCCTACCTGTCAGCCCCGTTCATACACCATGGGCGCCAACCATGGGCGGCAAAACACCCTCTCCTCGCCCGAAATAGTTACCGGCAAATATTTGGGAGATGCGATATTACCGTCCTATCCCCAACCGACGAGACGTCCAAATTTGAAACGGGGGATGAGTTCGTAACTTTCCCATATTTCAGAAAGGCGCGTCCCAAAAACATGGTTCCCCATACCTCTCCCTCCATTTTCTCATGCATACACCGTCCGCGCTAGAACACCCCATTCCCACACCAGCCTCCGTCCGCCACCCCATCCATCGCCGCCGTCCTCCACCACATCCATCGCCACCGTCCTCCACCATGTCGGAGCGCCTACCAAGACCGCGTCGTCCACTGCTAGAGATGGACGTTTCTCATCCACGGCGATGGACCAATAGCCTTGCATCGCGTCCTCTCGCTTCATCGGCGTCGTTGTCCTCTTTGCCGGGGCCGCTCACACGACCTTCTCTTCCACCGCAACAGGACTTATCCCCCGATGCACCCGTCTACCGTCGCAGATCTGCTTCAACGCCACCGACAGCCATCGCACCCCCGATGCCTACACGGCGCCGCAAGAGAGGTGGTACTTCATATCTCCTCAACTTTTTGATCTCAACCAGAAAATAGATCTTAACTTGGTTACTCTGCTTTCTTTTCAGCTCTTAGAATTTAGTTCTTAGTTCGAAGCAAACAATGGATGCTAAATATCATTTCTCCGGTTTGCAGCTTCAAATCTGCCATGGCACAGCCATAATACGGTTTAATTGATCATGCTTAGGGTTTAATTGATCATGTTGGTTCCGTGGTGGTTTCTTTAATAGAAATCAGAGGGGAAACCCTCTTTTGCTAAAAAATATATTCTTAGATTTTCCCCCCTTTATGATCACTATACGATCAGAATACATGCTTCGTTTCATAATAACACTGCTCCACCCATCAAGCTAAACAAGCTTAGTTGTTCAAATACGAATCTGATATTATTAAAACAAAGTTTTTTAATTGGTCAGCTAAATGTTCCTAAATTAGTTTCAAAAATGCATGTTCACCGCTTGGGTGTGTATCTCTGTGTGTAGTATGGTCAGCACGGTTGGGGAGGTGAACTTTGCATATGCAGGGGTTTATAGGGATACACTCACCGAGTTGAAACCGCAATGCATTCCATAGATAATCTGACTACTCCCTTCGTTTTTATTTAGTTCGCATATTAGCTTTGGTCAAAGTCAAGCATTGTAAACTTTGACTAAGTTTATAAACAAAAATATTAATATATACAATAACAAATCAATACTATTAGATTCATTATTGAATGTACTAACACATTATATAGATTTGTTATGGCAAATGCTTGTAATTTTTTCTATAAAGTTGGTCAAACTTTATGAAGTTTGACTTCAGTCAAACCTAATATGCAGACTAAATAAAAATGGAAGGAGTACTTTTTATGTTTTCATGAATCTCATATTCTGAACAGCATCATAATGATTATGAGCTTGCGCGCATGAAAAGAATAAAGCAGAACAATGCCATGGCTGTCAAACTTGGCATTAAGGGACTGAAATCAAGTCTGGATGCAATGCAATGCAAACACTCTCCACCTACAGGTTCATGCTCAGAATATGATCCTAACAGTGATTCTGAGCTAGAGGGAGACCTAAGTCAATGTAGCTCCCTAGTGGAGGAGTCAGAGGAAGATGCCCTATCTTATTCACCCATCAAGGTACTTGCTCTAACTTTCCAAGGTTACATTGCTTGCACATATCTTGCAACTGATGCTTTGCATTGCTTCTACTTTGTTGAACTGCCATTAGCTAAGTTTACGCATCGTGTATGTGAATACGCCCTACCTATCCATTTTCAGTACATATTCCATCTGTCGTCATACCATATTTATCCATTCAAATGCTGTTCTTGTGTATCAGACGTTCAAAAGGAAGAGGGCGATTGCTGATCGTGGAGGAGCACAAGCAAATTATTTGGAAAAGGTAGTGGCACCTGATAAATCAAATAGCCCATTAGGTGTAGTTGCAATATCACCTGACCCACAAAATACCCCAACTCTAGCAGACTCTAGGCCTACTACACTGGTCATTTCTGATGCCCCAACTCAGCAGACCCCAACTGCAACAAACAGTATGATTATGCCAGTTGACATAGCACCAGCTGTACGATGTAAAACCCCCATTCCGGCAAAGAGTACACCAAATCCAGTTGCCAAATCCCTTTTCGAACCAGAGAGAGCCCCAATTGCAGCAAATAGGACCCCTGTTCCATTTCTTCCCAGTTTAGAAGACGAAGCTTATGTTGTTGTCAGGAACTTTGTGCACATCTTTCCTTCATGGAAAGATTATACCGCAGACACAGAACAATTTCCAGTCTTCCTCCGCAACTTACGCGTAAGTAATGTACTAATGTTATTCATGGTCATTACTGCATATGTTTCTGCTGATAGAAGACACAAGATTTCATTCTTTTAAATAGGAGAGGCGCAAACTGGATTGTGATGACGAGCAAGGGTTGGTTGCGCTTTTCAAGCACTCTTTGATGAAGTATCGTTCCTACCTGAGGCAAGCGCACTTCGATGGCAAGCCTCTGAATGAAATTTCTGTAAAGTCTTCGGTGCTACATTTATCTGATGGTGACTGGAATAATCTTGTTACACATTGGTCTCGGCTGCAGCGTAAGGTACTGTCTATGATATCACATCACAATTTGAACTACATTTCTGCATTTTCCTTAATGTCTCACTTGTACGAAAATTGTTAGCAAAAGAACATTCGTTCTCAAGGGACCACAGAATCTCGCAACTATACTGCACACTGCATTGCTCTTGTGAGTACCTCTTGCCCTGTATGACCATATTTACTTTCATAACTGTTTGATTATGTAGCATCACTGCACATGTTAGCATCGTAATCGTCCATTTGGTGGACATTATAAGATCCGTATGGACTCTTACATAAATTTAGAATCAACACAATGCTTTTGAAGAGGTTTAGCTCTATAGTCCTCTTGTAAGGACTAAACGTGGTCTATACTGTACTTACATTAACAGCTACTCCCTTCGTCCCATAATATAAGAATGTTTTGTACAGTACACCAGTGTTCAAAATACTCTTGTATTATGGGAAGAGGGATTGGTTCATTTTGTAGCATTCTGCATCTTATCTCCCTCACCCACCATTTACTAAAAAATATCATATCTATATTTAATCTTACCAACAAGTAGAATACACAGACAAGGCCAGTGCAGAAGTGTAGCCCATTGCTCTTGTCAGTACATTTTGTCATGTAACGCTTGTACTTCCAGGGATTGGTAGTTGATTATGTAGCATCAATCTGCATCTTATCTTCATTATCCTCTACCCCTTCCAGTATTATCATATCTATAATTACTCTCTACAAAATGTAGAGTACAGGCAATGCTTATGAAGAAGACTATGTGCTGAAATTCTTGAGTTATCCTTCCCTTGACATGGAGAAGGGCATTATAAAGCCGGTCTTAACTGTTAATGTAAGTCAGTCCTTCTAAAGCCTTTATCCTCAACTGCTGTTTAATTTGCTCATACTCCCTATCGTTTACTGCTGTTTAGTTTGCTGTTTCTACCAAAATGCATGTTCGTAAGAACCGTAAGTTCTAAGTTTTACTTGTAAAACCAAATTCCTTATTCATACCATGCACATTACTTAATACTCTCTATATGTATGCTTGTTTTTGTGGATCTATAATCCACTGTGTGGTGAAGCAGCCCACGTTTGCACCTTGTCATCTCCTGTTTTATATTACTGATGTGGCTGATGATATGAACAACATGCCATGCACATTATCCAAAATAGATACAATGATTTTCTTTGCCATTCATCTATGCTTGTTATGTTGACATGGTAATCCAGTAGTGTGGTGAAGCTCCCCGCATTATGAACAATGCCAAATTATGCTATTGATATTTTGAACATACTCTTTATTTTCTAATTTGAAATTGGATAGAATTGACAGAACAATTATCATCTTTGTTTATACACGTGGAAAACCTGTCGTCTCTCTGCTTTGTTTCAGGGTGATATGCCTGATGGCATGCACAAGTCTGCTGAAGGCTGTGAGACAAACCCAACATATATTGCAGCAAAGAAGGCAAAACATCTTGAAGATAGCGAGACAACCCCAAAGTCTTGTCTTGATGCAGTGTTCAAGTTACTTGACACTAACAGTCAGACAAGCTCACAGAATTCATTGTCTGAATCAGTTCGACTTCTTCAGTCCCAAGTTCTAGCAGAAAGGCATTCTGCAACTCAACTTCGACTTGAAGTCCTATCTCTAAGAAAGATTGCGGAGAACACCAATGAGAACCCCATCGCTAAATAGCTACACCTGGAAGCTATGACCGACATGCTAGGCCGGTCTCACAGCCTTGCTCAGCAGCTTGCACAGCAGTTCCCCCGCAAGGCTAACCTTTCTTGAATTGTCTTGGAAGTGGTCTCGGTTCAGTATTATTTTGTTACGCTGCAATGGTGCCCAGTTTTTGTAATCTGCTTCTACGTTGCGCTTTATGATCACTGATGGCGAACTTCGATGCCCAGTGGATGTAATATACCTTAAACCCTTTATTGTATAGTGTAGGTTTATTCTAAGTTACTATGCCGTAATTTCTTTATTGTATAAAGTAGCTTTGTTCTTAATTCATACTAGTTACGCAGCAGCATGAAATGAACCCCGGCCCATGATTGTGCGAATGAAATCACGGGCTTTTAATAGGCCAAAATTGTCTCGGTCCTTGTTTGGCCCAATTAGATATCGGCTGCGAGCAGGCCGGATGCAAACAGGGCCGTAGTTAGGCCCAACTATATGACTGGCTTTTAACAAGCCGAAATTAATATAGGGTCGAAATGTTAAACGGTCCCTTAACAGGCCAAAACTAATATCAGGTCGAATTACTAAGTGGGCCTTTAGCAAGTGGGCCCAAAAGCATAATGTCCAGTTGACGGGCCGAATCTAATATGGGCCATAATTGAGCCCAAAGCCTCTTAAAGGGCCGGACCTGATCTGGGCCGTAATTTGGCCCAGAACGTGGTAGGCTTTTAACGGGCCGGATCTCATATGGGCCACTATTAGGCCCGGAGCGTGGCAGGCCATTAATGGACCGGATCAAATATGGGCCGGCATTTGGCCCAAAACATGGCAGCCAGTTAATGGGCCGGCCTACTAGGGTCCTCAAAATCTTGTGGGCCTACAGCTAGGTCGGCCCATTAATGTCGGCGAAATCTCGTGGGCCTTTAGCTGGGCCGACCCATTATGACCCGCAAGAATCTTGTGGGCTTTACCTGGGCCGGCCCATTATGGCACACAAAAATCTTGTGGGCCTTTACCTGGGCCGGCCCATTATGGCCCGCAAAATCTTGTGGGCCTTTAGCTGGGCCAGCCCATTACGGTCCGCAAAATCTCGTGGGCCTTTAGCTGGGCCGACCCATTATGGTCCGCAAAATCTTGTGGGCCTTCAGTTGGGCCGGCCCATTTAAACTTGTTGGGCTGTGCCACGTGTCGACATATCATAGGTGCCTATCTGACCCACTGACGAGCTGACACGTGTTTCGTCCGGCCAATAAGAATTTTACACTTGGAAATTTCCCATTGGTAGGGGCTGTTAACGGGTTATCGGATCCAAAACCCGACCCGATAGCTTAACAGCGTTCCGTTACGGTGGATGCCCCGTGTCAGTCACCCTTGACGAAAGCACTTCTGTGACGCGCGATTTATCGTCATGGAAGTGGACAGTTCGTGATGATAATTTTGGTAATGTCATGGAACACTTCTACGAAAGCACAGGTATGACTATCTTGATTCTGTCATAAATTTGTCATGGATGTACATGCATGACAAAAAAGCGACCTACTGTGACAAACACTTATCATCACGGAAGTGTATTTTTTTGTAGTGTAATGTGCATGTATGTGGTGATATTTCCATGTTTTCGTCTTATCAGACCGCAGGGACTTCAACCGTGCTGATGGGCAACGGTTCAAGTGCTTCTGTTCGTGGTGTTGGCACGGTCGATCTGAAGTTTACTTCGGGGAAGATCGTGCGGCTGAAGAACGTGCATTATGTCCCCTCCGTCAATAAAAATCTTGTTAGCGGATCTCTTCTGTGTAGAGATGGCTACAAGCTTGTCTTTGAGTCGAATAAATTTGTAATATCCAAGTATGGAACCTTTGTTGGTAAAGGCTATGAGTCAGGAGGCCTGTTTCGTTTATCCTTATCAGACGTTTGCAATAAAGTTGCTAATCATGTTTGCAACAATAGTGAATCAAATGTGTGGCATTCACGTCTTTGTCATGTTAACTTCGGTTGCATGTCGCGACTAGCAAAGTTGAACTTAATCCCTAGTTCCACCACTGTCAAGGGATCTAAGTGTCAAGTGTGTGTGCAAGCTAAACAACCTCGTAAGTCTCACACGACTGCGAAAACGAGAAATCTTGCACCACTAGAGCTCATACATTCAGATCTATGTGAAATGAATGGTGTTTTGACAAAAGGTGGAAAGAAATATTTCATGACGTTAATTGACGACTCCACTAGATACTGCTGTGTGTATCTTCTAAAATCTAAGGATGAGGCTTTGAAATTTTTCAAGATCTATAAAGCTAAAGTGGAAAACCAACTTGATCGGAAAATCAAGAGGCTTAGGTCCGACCGTGGTGGAGAGTATTTTTCCAATGAGTTTGATGTTTTTTGTGCAGAACCTGGTATAATCCATGAGAGGACGCCTCCCTACTCACCTCAGTCAAATGGGGTGGCCGAAAGAAAGAACCGTACTCTAACTGATTTGGTTAACGCCATGTTAGACACATCGGGTCTCTCCAAGGCATGGTGGGGGGAGGCGATATTGACAGCATGTCATGTCCTGAACCGAGTCCCCACAAAGAACAAAGATATAACTCCATTTGAGGAATGGGAGAAGAAAAGGTTAAAACTCTCTTATCTGCGAACATGGGGTTGTTTGGCGAAAGTCAATGCTCCAATTTCAAAGAAGCGGGAGCTTGGACCAAAGACTGTGGATTGTGTTTTCCTGGGATATGCCTTTCATAGCATTGGCTATAGATTCTTGGTTGTAAAATCTGAGGTACCTGACATGCATGTCGGTATGATCATGGAGTCGAATGATGCGACTTTCTTTGAAGATATCTTTCCCATGAAGGATATGGCTACCTCATCTAACCAGGAGATGCCTAGTTCATCGAATCAGGAACCAGTTACAATTACCAAACCTGCCATTTCGATAGAACACTTTGAAAGTCCTGTGGAGGAGAACAATGAAGTTCCTACTAGGAGCAAGAGACAGAGGATTGCAAAGTCCTTTGGTTATGATTTTCTTGTGTATCTCATAGATGACACTCCTAGTTCTATTTCAGAGGCCTATGCATCTAAAGATGCTGACTACTGGAAGGAAGCGGTTCGTAGCGAGATGGATTCCATCTTAGTGAATGAAACTTGGGAGATAACTGATCGTCCTTATGGGTGCAAACCTATAGGATGCAAATGGGTATTCAAGAAGAAGCTTAGGCTTGATGGTACTATTGAAAAGTACAAGGCTCGGCTCGTGGCAAAGGGTTATACCCAAAATGAAGGTGAAGACTTCTTTGATACTTACTCACCTGTGGCTCGACTGACCACTATTCGAGTTCTACTTTCACTAGCTGCCTCACATGGTCTTCTCGTTCATCAAATGGATGTTAAGACTGCTTTCCTAAATGGAGAGTTGGACGAGGAAATTTATATGGAACAACCAGATGGGTTTGTACTAGATGGTCAGGAAGGAAAAGTGTGCAAGTTGCTGAAGTCTTTGTATGGACTCAAGCAAGCACCCAAATAGTGGCATGAGAAGTTTGAAAGAACTTTAACAGCTGCAGGCTTTGTTGTAAACGAAGCCGACAAATGTGTGTACTATCGCCATGTGGGGGCGAGGGAGTTATCCTTTGCTTGTATGTTGATGACATACTAATTTTCGGAACAAATCTGACTGTTATTAAGGAGGTCAAGGATTTCCTATCTCGTTGTTTTGAGATGAAGGATTTAGGAGTGGCTGATGTCATTCTAAACATTAAGTTGTTGAGAGACGATGATGGTGGAATTACATTGCTTCAATCTCACTATGTGGAAAAGATCTTGAGTCGCTTTGGCTACAGTGACAGCAAGCCCTCTCCAACACCATATGATGCTAGTGTGTTGCTTCGAAAGAATCGAAGAATTGCTAGAGACCAATTGAAGTATTCTCAGATTATTGGCTCACTTATGTATTTAGCCAGTGCTACAAGACCTGACATCTCTTTTGCTGTTAGCAAACTGAGTCGGTTTGTTTCAAAACCAGGAGATGTGCATTGGAAAGCTCTAGAGAGAGTTTTGCGTTATTTGAAAGGCACTGCAAATTATGGAATTCACTACACCAGGCACCCAAAGGTGCTTGAAGGGTATAGTGACTCAAACTGGATCTCAGATGCTGATGAGATAAAGGCCACGAGCGGTTATGTATTCACTCATGGAGGTGGCGTTATTTCTTGGAAGTCTTGCAAGCAGACCATCTTAACGAGGTCAACAATGGAAGCAGAACTCACAGCACTAGATACAGCTACGGTGGAAGTAGATTGGATTCGTCGGCTCTTGAATGACTTGCCGGTTGTTGAGAAACCTGTACCGGGTGTCCTTATGAACTGCGACAATCAAATTGTGATCACGAAAGTGAGCAGCTCAAAGGATAACATGAAGTCATCAAGACACGTTCAGAGAAGGTTAAAGTCTGTCAGGAAAATGAAAAACTCCAGAGTTATTGCATTGAATTATATCCAAACGTCTAAAAATCTAGCAGATCCTTTACTAAGGGTCTATCACGTAATGTGATAGATAATGCATCGAGGGAGATGGGTATGAGACCCACAATATGAGTTGTTCACAGTGGTAACCTATTCTTTGTGATCGGAGATCCCGTGAATTAGATGTGGAAGACAAGCTGTTGGTCAACTGAGAGGAGAGTATCCTTACTATTCACAATAACACTCCATGAAGATGCAATACTCTCCTAATCTGCATGGCAGGTTGATATATATCTTAATGTGTTCTAAGTGGCTCATTAAAGCAGAGATGTTATCCTGCAGAACATCTTTTGAAGAACACACCTATATGAGTCTGATTGTCAAACGTCGCAATCTATGAGAGTAGGGTTCTCTCTAGTAAACTCATGAAAGGTCACGGAGTATGACGTATAAGCTCCACCCGCGGGGAAGACCCACGGTAACCACGTATCGGTCAAGGCTTTATGTGAAGCTAGATTCGTAGAAAACTTGCAGTTCAAGGCCCAGTCCACTATTCAAGTTGCTTACTAGTGTAGCATAGAGTTCTAGGTGGAAGTTCAACTTAACAGTCTCCACTGCAGTACCGGTATATAAAACAGTGTTTTGGAACCAAAGGCAATTTCTGTGTGCCTCTGGGATCTGGTGGGGGATTGCTGGAATTTTGTCTATTTTGGGCCTAGCCCAATAGCAGTTTCAGAAATTCCTAATAAATCCTAGAGGCCCACTTAGCCCATTTGTGCAAGGCAAGGGATACTACTAAAGTTTAGTCCCACATTGCTAGTTGAGTGGGAGTTGGACCTCCTTATAAGGGAGGTTCTTTCCCCACTTGTATGAGCATGAGAACAAGAGGGATATCCACGCGCGCTCCTCCTCCGCCGCCCGCCTCGCCACGCCACGCCTCGCCTTGCCAGAGAGACACACCAGAACCTCTTCCTCCTCTCGCCACAAGTTCCTGAGCACTGCGCTGCTGCTACGATCTTCCCCATCCCAGCTTGCGGCGTGCACCGCAGGTCGGGACAGTAGGCCTCCGAAACCACACCTTTTTGAGTCCTGTACGGGAGAAGGGTGATAAGGTTTTTGGGGAGCGCTCAGCGCGACTACTGGCTGCTTCATCACGGACGATCCGGTCGCCGACGACTTCTTTCCCGACGTCCACGATCTCCTCGACGACATGGCAGGCGAGGACATCGACCCCAAGTCCAGCACTTCCACTGTTGTTGTCCCGTACGTGTTCTTGCTCTTTCTGTTAGATTTCATGACACAGTTCTTTGCTCTACTTTCCGTCCTACATGTGTTAGGTTCTACTTCATATATGCAACTTCATCTAGTGTCTCTTCTAGATGTGTTTAGTTCAAGTTCATATATGCAGATGCTCTTTACCTTCTCTCTGTCCAAACGCATGACTTGTTTTATCTCTACTATATTAGTCATGCTTTATCTAGTATTTCTGTTAATAAAATCATTCAGTAAATTGCTCATATTTCCAACACCAACAACATCTGAATTGTTGCTTTTAGAGCAAAGCTAATTGCTTCAGAGGATGTAGTCTCTTCCTGACAAAGTAAAGAATGGCTTGGGTTTGTTGTTCACATCTAGGATTTAGACATGACTTGTTATCAACATCTACGAATTAGACAAAGTAGTGCAAAGAGAGAAAATTAAGCTCACTCAAGATAATGGCTTGGAAACTTGCGTTGTTGGGAAGCAGATGATGTTTCCCACTTTTATGCCTTGGCGGTGACATGTCATTGATGGTCATCGCCTTCTTTCTTCTTTTCACATGCTTTTCCAGTAGATGACAAGGGACGAGATGAACCATGCAGACCTTTGGAGCTCCATCTCCTATTGTTGACAAAGGAATAAATAAGTAGATGAATGAGTTGTAAAAAAACACATAATTGATGATTAGTCTCGTAGTGAAAAGACACAAATGTAACTCAAACTTAATGTTTGATTTGCTATCCAAACAAAAACGAATAAGAATAAAACCAAATGGTTCAGCGGAAATTTTGACCTCACTCGAGATAATACCTCGAAACCATCCTTTTCTTCTTTTGACGGGCCTTTGGAGAAGATGACAAGAGACAAAGTTGAGGTCGTTGAATATACACTACAATGTAACTCAAAATTGAGGTCATTGAAAATGACCGTGCAGCTAACTAAAATTAGCTAGCTAGCTAGCCTTTTGCTGCCATGTACACCGTGCATGTGCATGTATGTGTCTTGAGGTCCACTCACATTTGCTGCCATGTACTACATATGCAAGGAAACTATGCATTGCCAAGATGGTTTCCTCCCCTCCCCTCTCTCTGCATCACATGCGTTGCGCAGGCTTGCATGCAAGCTAGCTGCGTTTGGTTTCCTCCCCTCTCTCTAAATCACATGCGCTTTGCATGCAGCTAGCTGCGTAAGAAGGGCAGCGCGTCCCATCCGATCGACCAGTCATTGTATTAGCTAGTGTTTCCTTTTATCGATCCCTGAAATCTTTATTTCTCTTCTTAATTTCGTCTTTCCTAAAACTAGTTGTAAATCGGTTGCCTTTTACTGCCATATACGCAAGTGGTGTGTGTGTGAGGGGGAGAGAGAGAGAGAGAGCGCTTCAATCTACTCGCATTCATGTGCATCAAATCAAAATGAAAGTAAGCATTGTCAAAGTTGGCTCCGCGAGCAACTTCCCCGTAGTTTCCCTTGCTCATCCTCAACAGCCACTTAGCTCATGAGTGGAGCTACCTCAACACAAAAACACACAGACACAGCCAATTTTAGCACCGCTAGCTTAATGCCAGCACCCATGCCCACTCACTCTCCTATAGCCACGGATTGGATGTACTCACCTTGACATTTCGCATCTGACCATGGGCAGCGTGCCATTGCTGATTTGCCGGGTTCGTGACTGCATGCAGGCCAGCATGTGCACCGACAGCAACAACACTTTTTCTACATATATCTTCAGTCATAAATGTGAGGTTGGGCTCCAAAGCTTACTAAAAGTGTTCAACGTGTATTTTAGAAATATTCTTCGTATATTGAAAATGTTAAACAAATTATAAAAGTGTTCAATTTGTATTCAAAAAAATTTCAGTGTGTATTTATTAAATAAAAGGACGTAAAATACAAAAAGGAATATAAAAATAAGATAGAAAATGACAACAAAGGTGACTGATGGGCGATGGAAAATTAACCGCTCGAAAAGAGTCATTTTCCTTTCGCATGTGCATAAAAGAAAAACAAGAAAAAAAAGGAATACAAAAAATTTGTCGTTATATAAAAATATTCTTGCAATTTTTAAAAGTATTCACATGTTTAATAGTACACAAATAAATTGTTTCTTGAAAATGAACAGTGGGTATTGTCAAAAAACCGATGAACATTTTTCTAACACATGAAGAATAGTTTCTGTTAGAATAAATTCGAGGCATACCGTAGATCATCCAAGGACCAAGCAATCACATGAGCACGGCACCGAGATTTGTTAACGAGGTTCACCAATATGGCTACATCCCCGGGGCATGACTACGGGCGCTTCTTTCCGTGACACCGTCACAATACCGCACACCGACCACCTGGGCGCCGGCACACGCTGTCGGCTCCCCCTTGCGCGCCTGTGCTATTATGTTGGCATAGGTTATAACGTGTGTCTATCCCCGCTATATATGAGAGACCTAAGATACAAGTGTCCTACTAGGACACGACTCCATATCATATCTAAACACAATACAACTACAAGTCCAACTGTAACCTACCTCGTACACAATATTCGGCACAACTCTAACAAACTCCACCTTGGCGAATATTCTCCACCACCTTGAATTCGTCAATGCGTCAAACTTCCATATACATTGGACTTGAGTTTATCCCATGAGTACCGCTGCTACTTCAAAGACTCCATGTGACTCCACCTGTAACTTGTAGTCCCTTCTTTTCTTGAGCACAGTCAACACTCGAGCAAAATTAAGTTCCTTATTACTCTTGTTTGTGCTCCCAACTTTCAGAGTATCAGTCAAACGCCATCACACACTGATCACTGACCTGCGTGAAAGTGAACAACTCACATATTGGATGTCACACATAAGAGTTA
The DNA here is from genome assembly GCF_003073215.2 of Triticum urartu. Lineage (NCBI taxonomy): Eukaryota > Viridiplantae > Streptophyta > Magnoliopsida > Poales > Poaceae > Triticum > Triticum urartu. The sequence continues at coordinate 28,736,389 of NC_053026.1, forward strand.
CCTGAACTCAACATCACTGCTCCTTTCTTGACCGCCTGTCTGAAACTTGAAGGAATTTCACCATTGCTTGTAGTCACCCCGAGTCAAATTCGCAGTTGTCTCACCACATGTATGACCACCAGAGCCCTGGCCCGTCTCCATGTCCCGTGCATACCGCACGCCTCGCCGCTATTATCGCGTCGAGCCTCCGCTGTCCCGGTCGAGTCTCAAGGGTCGCGAACCCACACCACTCAACCCCCACTGCAGAGTTCCACCGATCATCGCCGACCGATGACGAGTTTCATGCTTCCATCAGACCACTGGGCTCCAGTCCAAATTGCATGTCACTCGCTTTTCCTCCTAGCTGAATAGGCTTCGATTCCCTGAATCCTTACACCGTAGCCCCTCAATCCAGCTCCACCTTCAACATGACTCCATGGTAGATGATCAATCCACCATCGCGCCCCGTCGACTTCAATCTCTCATGTGCACTGCCTTGAATCAACCCCGCGTCATAGCCTTGTCAAAGCCACACAAGCCCTCGGGGCCTGCGCCACGTGCTTCCATGCCCAGAAGTCAGTCACCATCAGCATCACGCGCCTATGTCGTCATCGCCGATCCCACCACCGTCTTCTGTACCAACGACTCATGTGGATCCGTCAGACTGTCTAGGCCGACCCAGCCGAACTCGTTCGACTGTATGACACGCTTTAAGGCTCCCAAATCATCTTCGGCGAATTTCTATCCATCACATGATAATTCCATCTTAGCTGGCTTGGCTTCCCGCAACACCTTCAAGCATCCGTGTTGTACCAACAACTTTTCACCCTTGTCTGCCATAATCCAAAGCTTCCAGTTCTATCGAACTTCTCCATCTCAAACCTAATACCCATTGACGCCAGAGTTCTTTGTACGGCTGACACTGCGAAAAAAAATAACCGGGCAGTTCTTCCCGTGATCCCCAAGTACACGAACGACACCTGCGCATACTACTAGCGATTAACTAGCTGGTCTTCACGTGACGTAGCTCCTTTGACACTAATTTCAATGCTGGCTGCTGCCTTGCTTTGCCTCAAGCCCTACGCAAGTAGTGCTCCCTGATGGATATTCTATTCTGCCGATTTGATCTGCCTCGCCTCCGTCCGCGTGAACGAGGACTTGGTCCTCTTTTAGTCCAAAACAAATCTCACTTTCTGCTGATTGCATCGAGATAATCGCCAACCCTGCCCAAGCAGCGTACAGTACGCCGCTGCCTCAGGCCTCCGTTTCTGTGAGGGTCGTCGTCACCGGCGCATGGAGCGGTCGCCATGGGGCATAGGTGGCGATGGCGTCGGCGTCAGGTGCAGCGGAGAACGGGCGAGATGATCGCGGTGTTCTGTTTCCTTAGATGGAAAATATCGATCTGATTGATACTGTATCGTACGAATACTGCAGTACCTAGGTCTGTTGTACGTATCAACTAATTAGGAAATTAGGCTCGCTTTAAGATGTGTGCCATCGATGACGTGTCAAAATCTGAAGAGGGGCCCCAGGAGGGAGACTATGAGGCCCCGTCCCATAGGATTTTCTTACCATGGTACGGTCCAGCAGCCGCTGGAGGCGAGCCAGCGGCGCCCAACACGAGCGCGCGTACGTGCTGTCGCTCGGCTAATACGTGCGGCCGCGGCTGCTGGACCGTACCATCGCCCAACTGCGTCGCCGCGCACGGTCGGTACTGCTGCTGCCTGCAAAATTTTCAATCTCGCCGAGTCCGTCTTCGGATCCAAATTCAACGCACCTCACGCGACCGCGTTGCCACGCTGGCTTTTCCGATCTCGCCCAGCGACTGATTTTTCCACGATATCTCACCTCTAGATCAAACGCTGTGAATACTATTTATGCATGAGTGCCTTTTTTACTACATAGTGAATATTTTTAAATACCTACACTATCAACATTATACAGGATGATGATTTTTGGCAATAACTATGATTTTTTATACACAATTAATATTTTCTAAATGGTTTTGAATATTATTTTTAAAATAATCAATTTTGCAATGATGCATTATAATTTCACTTTCCGTGGTTGCTATTTCACAATTGAGAACCTACATTTCACTTTTCACTGGGTTGTTTCACAAAAAAACATCTACTTCAATTACACATTTTCCAAAAAAAAACGTGTTTCACTTGGTATGCAACCAAACTAAGACTTGACATGGATTACAACTAAAAACACATATATCGACAAAAATAATGCTCTTATGCATATGCTATCATTAATTAATAAAACATAATTTTCTATTTTAATCGTAATGCAAATATTTGTTGTGCATCACAGAGGAGGAATGGCAACAAATGCGTAAAGAGATACCTGCAACTAGATATATCTTTTATTATGTATAAATTGGAAACACCTTAAATACACTTCAAAAATCATCACATCTCTATATTTTTGCACAGCATCACTTATCATGTTGTTTTTCATGTGGCATCATGCAAGATTTGAAGAGATTTACCGATGTCTCGAGAGTGTGTATGAGAGGTAAAAAAATTCTTCCGTCACAACGCACGAATATGTTTGCTAGTAATAATAAAGGGGCTACTATTGCTTCTTGCGGTACATCACGAAAATTGCCCTTCAAATTGCAAAATATTATCCACCAATGCCACCTATAAGTGATAGAAAACTGCCTAGATGGGTTGTGTCTCCGGACCAGATTGAAAGCACGTGTGCCCGGCTCGTGTCCGGCCTGGCACGTCGTGCGGCTAAATGGGCCATGCCTGGCCTGTAGCACGCCTCAGGTCATGCCTGGGCCTCGAGGTGCAGCCCATGTAGCTGCCACAACATGACCCGTTTATTTCTTTTTGATATTTATAGCCAAAAATCGGCACAAAAACAAAAATAAGCCAAAAAATAGCCCAACCGACCCAAAAAACACGTGGCCCAATAGGACTAAACGTGCTGCAGCCTCGCATGCCATCGTGTTTAACACATGTGTCATGCTTGGGCCTAAGGGCGAGTCACGCATGCCAACACGACACAAACCACTTATAAATGTGCCTAGGTGGGTCGTGTAATGCCTGCCACGCAAAGGTGGCCAAATGGATCGGTCCTGGCATGCCGACCTGATAGCCCGCGTGCCCGGCCCATGGTGAGCTTGAACCGACACGTTTATAATTGGGCCAGGCCGGCATGTGGCCCTCCTAGGGCCATGCTCGGGCACGAGTGTGGGCAATGGCATGACTTGTTTATTTTTGCTCAGATTTTTTCTATATTAGCCTCCAAAACAGCTCAAAAAGGTCAAAAAATAACACAAATTTAGGCGGGATGGTGGGCTGGCACATTTCCTTGTTCTGTGGTGCCTTGGCCAAGGAGCACATCACGATTGCCCCCTATGTCTCCCTTTAAGAGAGCGCGGGGGGGGGGGGGGGGGGGGGGGGGGGGGGGGGGGGGGGGGGGGGGGCAGATGGGCCGGCCCAGGCATGCGGGGGGGCAATGGCCTGTTTTTTTTTGTTTCTGTTCTCATTTTTGCTTTATTTTTGTACTTTTATTTATACTTTAAAATATTTAACGTACACACACACAACACTCTTTAAAAAACATTTGAAAAATGTTGAATAACTATTAAAAAATGTTGAACGAGTATTTGAAAAATGTTGAACATGTATTCTAAAAATATTGAATAATTATTAAAAGGGTTAAAAATATTTATAAAATGTTGAATAAGTGTTCGGACAATGTTGAATATGCATACAAAAAATATTTATCACTTATTAAAAAATATTTTTGACATATATGAAAATTTAGAGTGAAAAAAACAAACATAAAAATAAAAAATAAAACCAAAAATGAAGAAGAAGAAAGAAAGCCACACAAAGAATGGAGAAGAAAAAAGAAAGAAAAATCTAAAGAAAGACAACAAACAAAGAAAAAAAACAATGAAAAAATAGTAAAAATGGAGAAAAAGAACAGATATGGAAATAGAATAGAGAATAAGCAGTGAAAAAGGGGCTTGTTTCACATTAAGAATAGTCGCCCTATTTATCTCTATCCCTATACTACATGAAAAGAACGCAAGGTTCTCATACCACCTTTCTTCCCATCACCCATTCGTCCAACCTTTCATGTATACGATAATCAATCACCTTAATTTATTTACCTTCTGAACCAATTGCACTTTAATTTACTTACCAAACTTTTAATCAAAATATAAGATAATTCACGGTTAGAATTTGATGAGCATTTATTTACACAAGTTAACATACTAGAATATTTATATTCCGCTGCAACACACGCGCATTGTTCTAGTACTACTTAAAAAGAGTGTAAGGTTTTTCATTTCACCTTTCTTTCCACCATTCCTTCGGGCAGAATTTGATGAATATTTATTTACATAATCGCATTATTATTGATGGGTAATCACAAACTAACGTATTAGAGTGTTTATATCCCGTTGCAATGCACGGGCATTGTTGTAGTACATCAAAAAGACAACTATAGCACAATGGCTAGCCGCATATTCCTCCTGTGCTCGCTTAAGGCGACAAAAAGTCGCTGTGACGATTGCCGGCCCAGCATGGCTCGTGTATTATTAGGCGTGACTGGGTGGGCTGTGTCGTACCTGGCCCGTTTAGGCCTGCCTGCCGGCCCACTTGTCGGTTTGGCCAGTGGCCACGTATTGCTTCCCCAATCCCCCCCACCCGAGGGCTCTCGATCGTCTCTCATGCCCTCCCTCCATGGCGCAACCCTAGCCGTACCTGGACCACGGCGCCGCCTCTCATCGTCTGGGCCAACTTCTTTCCGTCTATACGCAGCCGCCGTCGACCAGGATCTCGCCGCCACCTCATCCAGGCCCGCTTCCAGGAATTCGCCGCCAACTCGAAGACCCCAGCGACGGTACATCAAGGTCAAGCCGCCACCTGCTTCCAGTAATTCGCCGCTGCGTCCAATACCTCGCGGCCGCTTTCTCCAATCCCACCGCTTCGAAGGTAGCCGACCTCCCCCTTCACCATTTTTGTTAGCCACACCAAGGGGTAGTCATACTTTCCGTGACAATCTTTTCACAAATTGGAGCCGTAGCTAGTAATTTGTCATGTTACTCAAACAAACTCTTTTTTAGACCCATATACAGAGGTGAAGTGGAGTTGAGGGGTGGAGTGAAGTTCGACGTGGGGCCGAGCTGCCTCCAAAGTCCCCTAACGGCCGGCAATTTCACCACCCACTCTTGTTGCAGGTTTGATCAGCAGAGATGTCATTAACCCGGAGCTCATCTTCAGCCTCGAGTGGAACTGCTTCTCCTCCCAGTGAACGGATTTCAGTTTCTGGTGAAGAACATATCAACAGGTGTGTAGACATCTTATTTATTGCATTTGCACGTGTGCGCTCAATTCGATGTGGTCGTTTTATATTTGGTTCCATCTCCCTACCACTTGCACACGAGCTAGGTCATATAGGTAACTAGAAGCATGCATATTGTACGGGATTCTTAGTGCAATGTTTGGTTGGCAGCCACATTTTGCCACAACTAAGGTTAGGCGGGTGGGGTGACGCAGTTGTGGCATGGCTAAGCTGTGGCACAAACAAGGTTCTTTGGTTGTCTCCACAGCTTAGTTGAGTTGTGGCAAATTGGGTGAGGCCACCCGTTTCGATGATTGCATCTAACTTCTTATGAAGTGATGAAATGGGCAGCATCCGCGGCTCTCAGAAACCAACCATGGTGCTCAAGATTTTTCTTGGATCTGGATGGGGATTTTGAGTGGAGCGAGTAGGGGTCTTGGAAACAAAATAGAAGGGGGATTTGGAGTGGCCTAATATAGAAAGAAAAGATTTGAACACGGGAGGGGTTTTCAGATTTGGAGAAGAGAGCAATCTGGGGAGAGGAAGATCTGTGAGGAGATAAATAGTTGAGAAGATGAAAGCGAGATTGGAGGAGAATGGGAGGAGGGGAAAAGGTACGAGAGAGTTCATGCTTTCTTTTTGCCCAGAGTGGTGAGGTACCCCTGTATGCGCTATTATTTCCCTCCCGTGGGCCGTCAGAGGAACCCTGTTTTTGGACGAATCCGGCGCCACAAAATGGGCGAAAAAGTGCGGCAAAGTAGTAGCGAGTGTGGCGAGATTTTTGTTGCACGTTAAGCTAAGGTAGGGAAACGAACACCAGCCTGAAGGAGTATGACATGCCTAACTTAAGGTATGGCAAGTCATGGCTCCCGACCAAACATGCCCTTAAGAAGACTGACTTGCCATTTAAAAAATACCAGGTTAATTGGGCATACCTTGTGATCTCTATTACCAAGCTTGTCAATTAGTTTCCAGAGTTGAGTTTGTTAAGAGTTTTTCTTCCTTAAGCTAGAGTTGGAGTTTGTTAGGTATGGTGTGATCCAACTCGTGGATCAATAAATTTGTCCATGGACTAGCGTGTAAGACCTAGGGGGTGTTTGGTTTAGAAATGGTAATGTAAATAGATTGCGGTGGCATTAACGGTGTAATTGGACCATTCTCCATTTTGTTTTGCTCCATCCAGTAACAGTATCTGGTTGCAAGACAGGGTTTGGTTGTTTGTAGTAATCTGGATAAATCAGAAATCAAGAACATATCAATACCACCAGCAACCCAATTAAGAACCAATCAGCTTAAGAAATAAAATTCAGCAAGAATTGAAGGGAAGGCCATGGCGCGGCAAAGAAATCTGGACAGAGGAGGGCGGCATAGAGATCCGAAGAAGGTGCTCCAAAGGCGGTGAAGGGGATCGGCCGACGATGCTGCTTTTCGCGGGTGCCACTGCTGGTCATGCAGAGCACGTTGGGCGGGATGGACGGCTGCAACCATGGCTGGCGGGGCTGGGGGCAGGGTTGGGTGGTCGCTGTACTGGGCGGAGGGATCTGAGGCGGCAGATATTGGGGGAGGAAGAAGACAGAGTTCCATGAGGGATGACAAGGCGGTAACGCGAATCGTTACCGGTGGGTCGTGGGCGGAATGGGCCTTGTGCTGCCCTGTTATTTGTTTCCAGGGTAATCAATTATGGGCCAAGGAAACCAAACATGTTTAACGGTATTAGATTGCGCTGTAATCTGATAATGGACAAAAAAACGCGAACAAAACACCTCCCTAGTGGCAACGACGGATAATAATAAAACTGAAAAGGAGGCCTCTCCTCACGGCTGTGCTCTCAGGAGCTTGGTCTGTGACAGTTAGTGTGTTAAACGATCTAATTGCTTCAACAAATAGGCATTCAGCCTTCGACAATGATATCTGTTGCAACAGACTGTTTGCACAGTTCTCTCAGTCGTTATCCATGCCAAAATACCCGACCAGGTGGCCTATGCATTTTATTGTTTTGCTGTTAAAAAACTTATTGCTCCCCCATTTCACACTATAAGTGCATGCACACTATGCATACCAAGGAGGCAAGGATACACTAAGTCTAACAGAGAGTTAATGTCGACAAAACATGATTTTTGGCTTCAGTTCACCCCCCCTTTTTTTTTATGATTTTCGATGCAGATCAGTGGTTGAGACGAAAACTCACCCCTTGGTTGCAAAGTGCATAAACAGTCTAATTCACATGGACTTCACTTGTCATCAACAGCTCAACTACGTGCAGGAGCATTCTGATTCACGTGCGATACGAGTTAGTTTATATGCAAATTGGGATATATTGATATATACAGATATATTGATGTATACCTATTCAGTCACAATCTCTTATTAAAATAGGGGTATAGATTAGGAAATCTTGCAATAATTACACACTTGATTTCTTTGGAGCATGAAGAATGTGCTCATTTCAGCGGTACCAAGGACTCATAGGACCGAACTGAGCAAGTTGCAACACCACGAGGGGGTGTCCAAGCTAGAAAATTTCTGGTACTGACAGCCCACCTGGTACCAAGACCACCACCAACATTCTGATTATGACATAGCAAAAGTAAAACTATATTTTCTTCAAGTTCTGCATTGAGCCTTCGCTAGCAAATTGAGGGACAAAGACATAACTTAATTGTCGGTCCGATCTGATACTTAGAGGAGGAAGTACAAACTGGAAGGGAAGGACTTGGTACTGGAGTGATGTGGCACTCTTGCTAATGGACGAGGTAGCTCACGTTGTTCATGCTCTTGTCAAACCACCCATCCCTTGGCAATGGACCAAATGAGTGTTTTCAAATTTTTATTTTCGAATCTCATGCATATTTGACATAGCATAGCATATCGTCGTGTTTGCCAGTATAACAACCACTTTGCCAACGAGACGCTCTTCTCATTGCAATATTCCTTCAATGAATAATCTGTAGCTATGAATATTGTATATGTGCTCACATGTACATGTGGTTTTTTCCTCCATGAACAACTTGTTTAGACAAGATATTCATCTAATCGCCTTGTCATCTAATTCTTTGAGATAACTTTATGCTAAGTCATTAGTGATTATGCTTTAATGTGTTCATTTTGGTATGTAGGGATGGATTTGCTGGGTTGGAGAGCTGGGAGGACCCCACTCCTAGGCCATCACCCTTTACTCTCAAGGAGTTTGGTGATGCCTGGGTTGCTGCTGCAAAGCGCCAGCTCATTCGCAGGGTCAAGACACCGCCCCGTGAGGAGCTGCTAAGGCGCAGACAAGAGCATGATCAGAAGAGCTTGATGATAGCGTTGAGCGTCTATGCCAATCAACACAATAAGCAAGTATGCGATCATCATACTCAAATATTTCACCTTGCTTTTAGACTAGTTTGTTAGTTAATTGTTTACTTGGAAGAGCTAAAATTCCATGATTTGATTTTGCAGACTAGAAATGCAATAAAATATATATCTCGTCAGGCTAGTTAATTTACATGTGTCATTTGTATTTCAGCATGCTGACCTCGAAGCAATAGAAGTGAAGGACGAAACCCAATTGACGAGGGGGGGAAGGATACGTTGCACTTCACTTTCTGTGAAGATGCGAGGTGGCCCATCTATTTTGTTCTTTTCGAGGCATCCAGATTGTAGAGAGGAGGAGGATGTGTATCTTTGCGCCCCTGGAAAGCTAATGACTCGGGGTAACTATCCTTTTAGCTTTATGCTTTTCAGATGATAGTTTTCTGCAGATATTTTTGTTATGCATCTCTACTCTAATACACTTTCCCTGTTTTATAAGGTTTCTGCTATGGATGCAAGGACCGTGCAAAAGAGCTAATGCATCCCACTAGCGGTGGCTACTTGGGTGGGCACAAGGATGTTGTTTTCCCCTTCATTTACGAAAGTGATGAAGAAAGCGGGGACGAGGCCTGATTTCGTTTGGTTTGGATTAGTTTCTTGTGTTGGCCGCAATGTGATGTGCTAGTTGCTAGTGGTTGCGAATGACAAAAATGGTGTGGTGGATTATGACAAGGTCTCGTTAAGTACTGGCATCTCGTTTGCACAAGGATGTGAACTTGTTAGTACTGGCATCAGAATTTTAGCCTACCCATCAGCCCTATTAACTGGGATATTTGTTCTCTAATGGCTGTAACTTTTTCTAATGTAATATATATCCGTATACTTAGACAACCACTCCTAATTTGTGCTGCAGGAGTTTGTCCTGAATTCAGTCAGTCGAGTTGATCTCACCGAATTGATGAGCTAACTGTGGCATGGAATCTTCTGTGCATCAAACCGTAATAATACCAACAAAAAGTATTTGAATTACCACTTGGGTTTCATTGTCCATATAAAGATTATAGTGCCTGCATTTACTTGATATAATTTGCAAACCATGCGCTACTAGTTGGCATATATAGCAGATAATGGAACAAAGATAGACAAGGAGGACTTGTATTTCACATGGGTAGTCTTGTTGATAGAATTTGTTTGGTCTTGTGCACATGGAGCCTTCACCAGGGTGGGTGGCCTTGGCATATTGAATCCTCCTCCCAGGAACACCACTAACAAGAACTTTGGTGCTCAGCGTTTGTCAATCTTTGCTCAAGATCAGGGGGCTGGTGGTCAGCGCAGCGTGGGGGTGCTGTTGGCGTCGGTGAGGGATTGGTTGCAGGTGGCTGTCGACCAACCGGGCTCTGTCTGTCCAGGTGAGTGGCCGTGATAGCGGAAGAACAGCATGGGCAAAGTTTCTCAAGCACCGCCAATGAGATAGCACCGGTGAAGCCCGTTTTTTGGTGTGGTCTTGACCTTGGCAATCATCAGCCTGTGATTGTTCTGCCGTCCCTTGTAAACAAATACTATCTTCTTGCTATAAAAACATGGCACGCTCTCAAAAAAAAAACACGAATAATAAATACAACACATGTGCGTGGCATGAAGCATTTCAGCACTGACGTTTTTTACAACTAAACTTGTCATCCAAAAAACCCAAAAAATACTGAAACTTGCCATTCGAAAAGAAATTTGTCATGTTTGACAACTAAAGTAGCCATCCTCGTGTCACTAAACTTGTCATCAAAACGTTCGGAGTTGTCATGTGTTCGTGCCACACGAATGGCACTTATCAGGGTCAAAAAGAAACAGTAAAACAACAATTTATAATGATACATCATCCTCCATTCTAACTTATTACCACAAATCATCAAACGAAATTGTCACATGCATGATTCTAGTCACATTACATTATTATATAACACTATTAATAAAGATACATATGCTTCGGCCCCTACTTGTCACAGCCTGCTGTCACCAAAGCACTCCTCCTTACGCACTCAGCATATTGCAGCTCTGTCTTGTTGGAAACATATATTGTAGATTCAATCAAGAAAGCAATCATCATCACTGTCCTCCTCCACGTAAGGAAACGGCACATCCTGGAGTCCACCCAAGTAGCCACCACATGTGGGATGCCTGAGCTTCCTTGCATGCTGATTGCACCCAAAACAACAACCTTCACGCGAGAAAAATATGTACTATATATATTAGTATATATATATATATATATATATATATATATATATATATATATGCTAACAAAAAGTCAAGACAATTAGAGCAAAAGCGAAATAGTTACCAGAGTCCGTATCTTCCAAAGGAGTGCAGAGAATAACATGCTCTTCCAAGAAGCAACCATGAAGCATCTCAGCAAAGAACAAAGTGGGTTTGCCATCCACACCTTTTGCAACAAAGTTGGAATGCACATATCCTGCTGCAACTCCACCAACTAGATTCCTTTCTTTCTCTTCCACAAATTCCAAGTCAGTAATCTGAAATATAATAAATGACACATGTAACAACAGTCGAGCACTTGTTAATATATACGGTGGCTAAGAGAAATGGAAGGAAACATAAATATTTTGATTATGATATTTTTGGACATGCCTGCATATTGTTTCGCTTGGCATATGTGTGGAGCGCTACAACCAAGCTCTTGCGCTTACGCTCTTGTTTGCGCTTCATCAGCTCCTCGGGGGGCGGTGACTTGGGCCTCAGGCTCATGTGGCGCTCGGCGCAAGCAAGCCAAAAATCCTGGAACTCATGAAACTCTTTTAAAGCGGAACCATCCAATGTCTGCAGTGTCTCAAAGTCGTTACTGCATGCATGAAAAAAAAGACAAATTAGTATGTAACCTCAATTAGTTGTAATGACACAGGTTGCCTGAGCTGATATATTACTCCGTGGTTGTTTAATTTGAACTGCAAAAACGTCTTACATTTAGGAACGGAGGTACTACATTACTACACCAAAATACTACCTACTAGTGTGAGTTTTAACACCTCCAGTCCGAAAATGTAAAGCTTATTTTGTTTGGTGAAAATCAACCAAAATTGAATCTACTGGCATTCACTTTATGCCATATGTCCATCAATCTCTTGAATGCATCTTCTGATATTATCGATTCTTTCTTTTATACTGTATACAAGTTCAAAACATGCAGGCACGATAGTCACAAAGGTTGCATTAAAATGTCTGCATACGTACATGGTAATTTCTCCATATATCGACGACATGACCACCGATGGATCTACCGCTCCTGCATCAGATCAGATATATAATTAACAGCAGGAATTAACTAGATGTGTCAGCACGCTAGGCTAATCCACGCCACACATCGGGTGAATCCACCTGTGTAACTGGAGAGATGCTGTAAATCACAAGGACGGGCGGCGTTACCTGTAACTGGGGAGATGCAGGGAAAGGGCGCGTGGCGAAGGAAGGAGAAGATCGCCGGCGATGAGATCAAATCGCCTCTGCCGGCTTTTTCTTTCCTGCTTTTTAATTTATTATATGGTCTTATCTCAAGGAAGAGGAAGACTTGTATAAGTAGGAGTATACAAGAAGAGCCACGCCGGCCCACTTCAACTCGGTCTGCCTGCTGCTTTCCGAAAAGGCCTGGGGCTGGGGTGCACGGGACTAACGACGGATTCGAACCGGATTCTGTAGTAAATAAACCGGGCTACTCTAGTGGCCAAATTTAATTGTTTCTAGAACATTTTGAGTTTCAAATTTGTGAAAAGTTTCTGTATACGTGAACATATTTTAAAATTTTGAAAACAGAAACCAACATTAACAATTTGTAAACAATTTCTGAAAATTAAATATTTCATGTTTCTGTATTTTTTTTAAAATTCTGAACACGTTTTAACACATGAATGCTTTCTCAAATTTTTATTTTTTTCTAAAACATGAAAAAAAATTCGAATTTGTGAACTTATTTTTAAGATGCAAACATTTTCCTAAAGCTCTTTTTTTTATTTTTGGACTTTCAATAAAAAGTTAAAAAAATAGAAAATAAAATCATAATTCCAGTGTTCCTAACAAACAAACAAAAACTGTTCCATGGTTCCTAAACTAATAAAAACAAACAAACAAAAACCAAAACTAGAATATACACATTAAATGGGCCAGCCCAACCCGATCGCTTTGACTCTTAATGCGTCAAATAGGAAACATGGAGTGCACGCTCCATCTCCGCCACCAGAGTCGACACCCTACAAACAGATACGAAGTGTAACATCCCTAGCCTTGCTATGCACTTCGACTAGCTTGGTTGTTGCATCATGTCTAAATTTCTTTTAAACTTGAAATGGGAATTGTTCAAACCCTAGCACTAAATCAATCCATCTAGGCTTGATTAAAATCTTTTTCAATAAACCCAAAATGTCCCTAAGAAAAGTTCATGATTTCTGGTTAAGGTGAAAACCTCTCCCAAAAATGATGATTATATTTCTAGGTCATCTTTGGATTTTTGAATTAACACAAAAGTATTTGAATTGGAGCAGTTTAAATGCTATATATATATTAAATGGTCCAAATATTCTGAAGTTATTTGTGGAGCCCTTGAAATAATTCAGTTAACCTCGAAAATAATTTTCAGAATTATCTAAAATGATTTAGTTCTTAAACTAAATCACAGCAAAGAAAACAAAATAGAAAAAGAAAAACAGGAAAAGGAAAAGGCTTACCTGGCCTTACCTGTAGCCCAACTAGGCAAAGCTGGCCCGGCCCACTGGCCGTGCCAGTCACCACCAACATCTCGCCAGAAGGACGAGAGGCACGTGATAAGGTTTTTGGGGAGCGCTCAGCGCGACTACTGGCTACTTCATCACGGATGATCCGGTCGCCGACGACTACTTCCCCGACAACGATTTCATCCCCGACGTCCATGATCTCCTCGACGACATGGCAGACGAGGACACCGACCCCAAGTCGAGCACTTCCACTGCTGCTGTCCTGTACGTGTTCTTGCTCTTTCTGTTAGATGTCATGACACAGTTCTTTGCTCTACTTTCCGTCCTACATGTGTTAGGTTCTACTTCATATATGCAACTTCATCTAGTGTCTCTTCTAGATGTGTTTAGTTCAAGTTCATATATGCAGATGCTCTTTACCTTCTCTCTGTCCGAATGCATGACTTGTTTTATCTCTACTATATTAGTCATGCTTTATCTAGTATTTCTGTTAATAAAATCATTCGGTAAATTGCTCATATTTCCAACAATCCAAAAACCTTATTATAGGCAATTTACCCCGAGTGGTTTTGCTGCTTCCATGAGACCTCCTATGTTTGAGGGTATCCACTATAAGAGGTGGCGCTTGAGAGCAGTCTTATGGTTTCAAACCATGAGTTGCTATGATGCCACTCTCGGCAAACCTGAAGGAGAGCTTGATGCTCAACAGACACAAGCTTTTCAGAAAATGGATACTCTGTTTAAGGCTGCTCTCTTGAGTGTTCTTGGTGAGAACATAGTTGATGCTTATGCGTCAATTGATAATGGAAAAGATATGTGGGATGCACTCGAGGCCAAGTTTGGGGTCTCGGATGCTGGCACTGAGTTGTACATCATGGAGTAATTCTATGATTACAGGATGACTGAAGAGCGCTCCGTGGTTGAGCAAGCTCATGAGATACAATCATTTGCTAGAGAACTTGAGCACTTCAGTTGTATGCTACCGGACAAGTTTGTTGCCGGAGGTATCATCACTAAGCTTCCTCCTTCATGGAGGAACTTTGCTACCTTGCTGAAGCATAAGAGGCAGGAGTTTTCCGTCCCGGATCTCATTGGCACTCTTGATGTGGAAGAAAAGGCGAGAGCAAAGGACACACGTGCTCGAGGTATTGAGGGAGGATCTAGTGCCAATGTGGTATAGAAGCAGAACTTCCAGCCCCACAAGTTCAAGAATAAGGGCAAGTTTGATGGAAAATCAAAGTTTGATGGGAAGAACAAGGCTGTGCAACACACGAACTTCAAGAAGAAGAATGGCAAGAAGAAAGGTGCTTTGTCATGTGTGTGGGGATCCTGATCATTGGGCTCCTAGTTGCCCTAATAGCTATGACAAGCGTCATCCTGGCGGCAAGACCGCTAATGTTGTCATTGGAGACACTGACATGAAGGATGCTGGGTATGGTATATTTCCCACTATTCTTTCATTATGTCATTCTCCTGACTGGTTGATTGACACGGGTGCTAATGTGCATGTATGCGGTGATATTTCCATGTTTTCGTCTTATCAGACCGCAGGGACTTCAACCGTGCTGATGGGCAACGGTTCAAGTGCTTCTGTTCGTGGTGTTAGCACGGTCGACCTGAAGTTTACTTCGGGGAAGATCGTGCGGCTGAAGAACGTGCATTATGTCCCCTCCGTCAATAAAAATCTTGTTAGCGGATCTCTTCTGTGTAGAGATGGCTACAAACTTGTCTTTGAGTCGAATAAATTTGTAATATCCAAGTATGGAACCTTTGTTGGTAAAGGCTATGAGTCAGGAGGCCTGTTTCGTTTATCCTTATCAGACGTTTGCAATAAAGTTGCTAATCATGTTTGCAACAATAGTCAATCAAATGTGTGGCATTCACGTCTTTGTCATGTTAACTTTGGTTGCATGTCGCGACTAGCAAAGTTGAACTTAATCCCTAGTTTCACCACTGTCAAGGGATCTAAGTGTCAAGTGTGTGTGTGTGCAAGCTAAACAACCTCATAAGTCTCACACGACTGCAGAAACGAGAAATCTTGCACCACTAGAGCTCATACATTCAGATCTATGTGAAATGAATGGTGTTTTGACAAAAGGTGGAAAGAAATATTTCATGACGTTAATTGACGACTCCACTAGATACTGCTGTGTGTATCTTCTAAAATCTAAGGATGAGGCTTTGAACTTTTTCAAGATCTATAAAGGTGAAGTGGAAAACCAACTTGATCGGAAAATCAAGAGGCTTAGGTCCGACCGTGGTGGAGAGTATTTTTCCAATGAGTTTGATGCTTTTTGTGCGGAACATGGTATAATCCACGAGAGGACGCTTCCCTACTCACCTCAGTCAAATGGGGTGGCCGAAAGAAAGAACCGTACTCTAACTGATTTGGTTAACGCCATGTTAGACACATCGGGTCTCTCCAAGGCATGGTGGGGGGAGGCGATATTGACAGCATGTCATGTCCTGAACCGAGTCCCCACAAAGAACAAAGAGATAACTCCATTCGAGGAATGGGAGAAGAAAAGGTTAAAACTCTCTTATCTGCGAACATGTGGTTGTTTGGTGAAAGTCAATGCTCCAATTTAGAAGAAGCGGAAGCTTGGACTAAAGACTGTGGATTGTGTTTTCCTGGGATATGCCTTTCATAGCATTGGCTATAGATTCTTGGTTGTAAAATCTGAGGTACCTGACATGCATGTCGGTACTATCATGGAGTCGAATGATGCGACTTTCTTTGAAGATATCTTTCCCATGAAGGATATGGCTACCTCATCTAATCAGGAGATGCCTAGTTCATCGAATTAGGAACCAGTTACAATTACCAAACCTACCATTTCGATAGAACACTTTGAAAGTCCTGTGGAGGAGAACAATGAAGTTCCTACTAGGAGCAAGAGACAGAGGATTGCCAAGTCCTTTGGTGATGATTTTCTTGTGTATCTCATAGATGACACTCCCAGTTCTATTTCAGAGGCCTATGCATCTGAAGATGCTGACTACTGGAAGGAAGCGGTTCGTATCGAGATGGATTCCATCTTAGCGAATGAAACTTGGGAGATAACTGATCGTCCTTATGGGTGCAAACCTATAGGATGCAAATGGGTATTCAAGAAGAAGCTTAGGCTTGATGGTACTATTGAAAAGTACAAGGCTCGGCTCGTGGCAAAGGGTTGTACCCAAAAGGAAGGTGAAGACTTCTTTGATACTTACTCACCTGTGGCTCGACTGACCACTATTCGAGTTCTACTTTCACTAGCTGCCTCACATGGTCTTCTCGTTCATCAAATGGATGTTAAGACTGCTTTCCTAAATGGAGAGTTGGACGAGGAAATTTATATGGAACAACCAGATGGGTTTGTACTAGATGGTCAGGAAGGAAAAGTTTGCAAGTTGCTGAAGTCTTTGTATGGACTCAAGCAAGCACCCAAACAGTGGCATGAGAAGTTTGAAAGAACTTTAACAGTTGCAGGCTTTGTTGTAAACGAAGCTGACAAATGTGTGTACTATCGCCGTGGTGGGGCGAGGGAGTTATCCTTTGCTTGTATGTTGATGACATACTGATTTTCGGAAAAAATCTGAGTGTTATTAAGGAGGTCAAGGATTTCCTATCTCGTTGTTTTGAGATGAAGGATTTAGGAGTGGCTGATGTCATTCTAAACATCAAGTTGTTGAGAGACGATGATGGCGGAATCACATTGCTTCAATCTCACTATGTGGAAAAGATCTTGAGTCGCTTTGGCTATAGTGACAACAAGCCCTCTCCAACACCATATGATGCTAGTGTGTTGCTTCGAAAGAATCGAAGAATTGCTAGAGACCAATTGAAGTATTCTCAGATTATTGGCTCGCTTATGTATTTAGCCAGTGCTACAAGACCTGACATCTCTTTTGCTGTTAGCAAACTGAGTCGGTTTGTTTCAAAACCAGGAGATGTGCATTGGAAAGCTCTAGAGAGAGTTTTGTGTTATTTGAAAGGCACTGCAAATTATGGAATTCACTACACCGGGCACCCAAAGGTGCTTGAAGGGTATAGTGACTCAAACTAGATCTCAGATGCTGATGAGATAAAGGCCACGAGCGGTTATGTATTAACTCATGGAGGTGGCGCTGTTTCTTGGAAGTCTTGCAAGCAGACCATCTTAACGAGGTCAACAATGGAAGCAGAACTCACATCACTAGATACAGCTACGGTGGAAGCAGATTGGCTTCGTCGGCTCTTGAATGACTTGCCGGTTGTTGAGAAACTTGTACCGGGTGTCCTTATGAACTACGACAATCAAACTGTGATCACGAAAGTGAGCAGCTCAAAGGATAACATGAAGTCATCAAGACACGTTCAGAGAAGGTTAAAGTCTGCCAGGAAAATGAAAAACTCCGGAGTTATTGCATTGGATTATATCCAAACGTCTAAAAATCTGGCAGATCCATTTAACATCTTTTGAAGAACACACCTATATGAGTCTGATTGTCAAACGTCGCAATCTATGAGAGTAGGGTTCTCTCTAGTAAACTCAGAGAGTAGGGTTCTCTCTAGTAAACTCATGAAAGGTCACGGAGTATGACGTATAAGCTCCACCCGCGGGGAAGACCCACGGTAGCCACGTATCGGTCAAGGCTTTATGTGAAGCTAGATTCGCAGAAAACTTGCAGTTCAAGGCCCAGTCCACTGTTCAAGTTGCTGACTAGTGTAGCATAGAGTTCTAGGTGGAAGTTCAACTTAACAGTCTCCACTGCAGTACCGGTATATAAAACAGTGTTTTGGAACCAAAGGCAATTTCTGTGTGCCTCTGGGATCTGGTGGGGGATTGCTGGAATTTTTGTCTATTTTGGGCCTAGCCCAATAGCAGTTTCAGAAATTCCTAATAAATCCTAGAGGCCCACTTAGCCCATTTGTGCAAGGCAAGGGATACTACTAAAGTTTAGTCCCACATTGCTAGTTGAGTTGGAGTTGGACCTCCTTATAAGGGAGGTTCTTTCCCCACTTTTATGAGCATGAGAACAAGAGGGATATCCACGCGCGCTCCTCTCCGCCGCCCGCCTCGCCACGCCACGCCACGCCATGCCTCGCCTCGACGCACCGCGGGTTGCGGGAATGAGCCGAGCCGATATCTAAATTTTTGCTACGCACTACGGGTATACGAAAGGTCACACGGAAGCTGAAAAGATTTTTGCAAAAGTGGAGTTTGAATGCGAATGGTGCAGCCCTTCGGCTGCTGGCTGTTCGCTTCGCCTTCGTCTCTTCGTTTCGCCTCCCGTCGCTGCCCTCTCGCCTCCTTCTCTTGCACCTATAAAAGGGAGGTCGTTCCTCCCAAAGAGATGCACTAGAACCTCTTCCTCCTCTCGCCACAAGTTCCTGAGCACTGCGCTGCTGCTACGATCTTCCCCATCCCGGCTTGCGGCGTGCACCGCAGGTTGGGACAGTAGGCCTCCGAAACCACACCTTTTTGAGTCCTGTACGGGAGAAGGGTGATAAGGTTTTTGGGGAGCGCTCAGCGCGACTACTGGCTGCTTCATCACGGACGATCCGGTCGCCGACGAATAGTTCCCCGACGACGACTTCTTCCCCGACGTCCACGATCTCCTCGACGACATGGTAGGCGAGGACACCGACCTCAAGTCCAGCACTTCCACTGCTGGTGTCCCGTATGTGTTCTTGCTCTTTCTGTTAGATGTCATGACACAGTTCTTTGCTCTACTTTCCGTCCTACATGTGTTAGGTTCTACTTCATATATGAAACTTCATCTAGTGTCTCTTCTAGATGTGTTTAGTTCAAGTTCATATATGCAGATGCTCTTTACCTTCTCTCTGTCCGAACGCATGACTTGTTTTATATCTGCTATATTAGTCATGCTTTATCTAGTATTTCTGTTAATAAAATCATTCGGTAAATTTCTCATATTTCCAACAATCCAAAAACCTTATTATAGGCAATTTACCCCGAGTGGTTTTGCTGCTTCCATGAGACCTCCTATGTTTGAGGGTATCCACTATAAGAGGTGGCGCGTGAGAGCAGTCTTATGGTTTCAAACCATGAGTTGCTATGACGCCACTCTCGGCAAACCTAAAGGAGAGCTTGATGCTCAACAGGCACAAGCTTTTCAGAAAATGGATACTCTGTTTAAGGCTGCTCTCTTGAGTGTTCTTGGTGAGAACATAATTGATCCCTATGCGTCAATTGATAATGGAAAAGATATGTGGGATGCACTTGAGGCCAAGTTTGGGGTCTCGGATGCTGGCACTGAGTTGTACATCATGGAGTAATTCTATGATTACAGGATGACTGAAGAGCGCTCCGTGGTTGAGCAAGCTCATGAGATACAATCATTTGCTAGAGAACTTGAGCACTTCAGTTGTATGCTACCGGACAAGTTTGTTGCCGGAGGTATCATCACTAAGCTTCCTCCTTCATGGAGGAACTTTGCTACCTTGCTGAAGCATAAGAGGCAGGAGTTTTCCGTCCCGGATCTCATTGGCACTCTTGATGTGGAAGAAAAGGCGAGAGCAAAGGACACACATGCTCGAGGTATTGAGGGAGGATCTAGTGCCAATGTGGTACAGAAGCAGAACTTCCAGCCCCACAAGTTCAAGAACAAGGGCAAGTTTGATGGAAAAGAAATGTTTGATGGGAAGAACAAGGCTGTGCAACACATGAACTTCAAGGAGAACAATGGCAAGAAAAAAGGTGCTTGTCATGTGTGTGGGGATCCTGATCATTGGGCTCCTAGTTGCCCTAATCGCTATGACAAGCGTCATCCTGGCGGCAAGACCGCTAATGTTGTCATTGGAGACACTGACATGAAGGATGCTGGGTATGGTATATTTCCCACTATTCTTTCAGTATGTCATTCTCCTGACTGGTTGATTGACACGGGTGCTAACACTACAAAAAAAAGACACATCCGTGACATTTTGGGCCGAACGAAAAAAATTTATGTCATACATATGACACTTCTATGACGATAATTGTGACAAAACCCGGTATCATCATAGATGTGGTGGGCTCCTACTTCTATGACAAAAAATCATGACCGAAAATGAGCTTTTCGTCCTGGGCGGGCCGGAGACACAGCTGCATGACATTCTTTGGGCCGTCCATGACGGAAAAAGCCGTGGTAGAAGCGAGGGGGAGGAAAATTTCGGGGAGTTCCCGGTTACGGTGGGAGGTCGGGGGCCGAGCGATGCGCGTTTCTCTCGTACACGTATGCGCGTGTGTGCGAGGCGTTGGCTCTAACTGAACCCGAGCGAGGCGTTGGGCTCTAACTGAACCCGAGAGATTACACTGCAGGCTACACGTTACTGAACCCGAGCGATCGATCGATGGCTGTTAACTGAACCCAATCGAGCGATTCCTTGGCTACTGCTGCTAACTGAAGCCGATCGATGGGATGAACAGTGAGCGTTGCGGGGGGGGGGGGGGGGAGGGGAACAGGGGGGGGGGGGGGGGGGGGGGGGGGGGGGGGGGGGTGGATGAACAGTGAGCGGTGGCGTTGCCTCTGGATGAACAGGACCCCGTGGTGTGGTGGAGGGCTGGATGAACAATAGACGGTGGAGGGGTGCCCGTTGAGGGGTGGATGAACAGGACCCCGTGGTGTGGAGGGCTGGATGAACAGTAGACGGTGGAGGGGTGCCCGTGGAGGGGTGGTTGAACAGGACCACGTGGTGTGGAGGGCTGGATGAACAGTAGACGGTGGAGGGGTGGTTGAAAAGTAGCCCGTGGAGTAGCGCACGGTGGAGGCTGGATGAACAGGAGCCCGTGGAGGCTGGAGGAGGTCGACGGTGGATGAAGAGTAGCTCGTGGAGGCTGGAGGGGTCGAGGTGGAGATGAACAGTATCCCGTGGAGTCCCGTTTTGTGGTACGCCACACCCCTCCCGATGAACAGGACCCCCCTTTCGACCGTAGCGCTCTAACACAAGTCCGTTTCCTCCGTTTGGCAGTACGCCACACCCCTCCCGATCAACAGGACCCCCGTTTCGCCCATAGGAGGTCCGTTTCCTCCGTTTTGCGGTATGCCACACCCCTCCCGATCAACAGGACCCCCGTTTCGACCGTAGGAGGTTCGTTTCCTCCGTTGTGCGGTACACCAGGCCTCGTTTCCATCGCCTCTTCCGTCCAAGCCCTCCCGATGAACACGACCATGCATTCCGTTCCGACCCATGAACACGATGACGACGCTGTTTCTCCGTTCCGACCCAGCCATGTACACGAGCCCTCGCCGTACGTATGCGCGAGTAGGCGTTCGATACCCCGCCTGTATGTACACATACGTGGCCGTATTTTCTTTCTTGCACCCTGGCCGCTGTACGTACGTGTACATGCTATGTGCGCGCCTCTACTACGACACGTGCGCGCCTCTGCTACGACACGTGCGCGCCTCTGCTACGGCACATGCGCGCCTCTACATCGACCAGTATGTACGTACACGTTCGCGACCAGAATGTCAACGCTACGTACGCTTCGACCAGGTGGGTCCCGACTGTCAGGCACTTCCTTGCCTGCAAAGATGTAGCTGGTGGGTCCCAGCAGTCAGGGGGCGAATCGTTTTTTTGCCCGGACGCACTTCCTTGCGTGCGAAGATGTAGCTGGTGGTCCCAGCAGTCGCGGGGCTGGTGGGTCCCAGTAGTCAGGGGGGCGAATCGTTTTGGTTTTTTTGGCCGGACGTACTTCCTTGCATGCGAAGATGTAGCTGGTGGGTCCCAACAGTCAGGGGGGCGAATCGTTTTTTTGCCCGGACGCACTTCCTTGCGTGCGAAGGTGTAGCTGGTGGGTCCCAGCAGTCAGGGGGGAAATGTTTTTTTGTGAAATACGGTGGCCCGTCCGGTGGGTCCCTGCTGTCAGGTGGAGGAATCATTATTTTCCGCGTAATAAGGAGGCACTTCCTTGCTGCCGCCATGGACCCAGCTGTCAGCCTCTCCACGTACAGTCCACGTCCGATGGAAGTCGTTTTTTGACCACGTTGACCACGCCGCGCCGAGAGCACCAGGGCGGTGGACGACGGCGAGGCCTAGGAAGGGGACGACGGGGAGCCGGGGAAGACACGGCAGTGGAAGCCCCCGCGCGCGCGGAGAGGAGTATGAGGGTTCACTGGTTCGGCTGCGGTGTGAGGCTGCCATCGCCGTAGGGCCTGGCCAGCGGTGGGAATAGTAGGAGGCAGTGAGGCCTCCGCGGCAGCACAGCCGGCCACAGGAGGCAGGAGCATGCGGCACGACCGGCGCTACTTTGGGCGGCTGAAGCAAGAAGACCAGAGGTTGAAGAAGCACTAAGGCCGTTGGATGGACATCGTACGGTCAATGGAGCTAGAATCGTTCATATTGACTAAGTTGACAAAGCCCTTCGTCCCCGTCAACTCAGTAGGCCCACAAGTCAGCCTCCCACCAAGGTGGGTCCTAGCTAGCCGGGGGAGTATTCATTTTTTTGTGCGTAATAAGGAGGCACTTCCGGTGGGTCTGAGCTGACAGCGGGGGGAACGTTTTTTTCACGAAATACGGTGGCCCGTCCGGTGGGTCCCAGCAGTCAGGGGAAATGATTTTTTTTGCAAAATACTGGTGGCCCGTCTGGTGGGTCCCTGCTGTCAGGTGGATGAATAATTATTTTGCACGTAATAAGGAGGCACTTCCTTGCTGCGGCCGTGGACCCAGCTATCAGCCTCTCCACGTACAGTCCACGTCCGATGGAAGCCGTTCCTTGACCACGTTGACCACGCCGCGCCGAGTGCACCAGGGCTATATATAATAATTTATATATAGCTCATGGAAACTTCTTATGCAATTTATTGCAGTCGTTTTTTTGGTTGGCCAGGGCCAATTTCGCATATTTCTATGGGTTCCAAACTATTTTTAATACCGAAATGTCCAGCCAGATTTAAAGTACTTTGAAGATATATTTAAATTAGGTTAATGCCCAGTGAAATAGGAATCTGAAATGTGATAAAATTCAGAAATTATAAAGTAATTGCCAATTTGTCATCTGTTTTTATATTTACAACCCATTTCATATTACTTTCAAGATTTGCAGGCGTCTTGAAAGAGTTGCAGCCCATCAGGGCGTAGAAAAATAAGTAGGCCTGGATTGGGTATTCTTCGGAAAAAATAAACTATGCTCATTTTCACAAAGAAAAAAATAGCTGGGCTGGTCACATGGTGAACATAAAATATAAGCCTGGGCTAGACGGGCCACAGCCCAGTTCAAACCCTGCTCCGTCTCAACAATACCAAACAAAAAAAATACTGCTCGAGTAGCTACGTCCCAGGTGTCAGCCGATCTTGTGATGTTCTCTTGTCTATTGACTATATATGCTCACAATGTCGTGGGTCCCAGATGTCAGGAAAACACTAGGAGGAAGCATTTTATTTTTTCCATACGCTGACGTGGTGGGCCCCTACTATCATCCTCTCCACGTACTTCTACCGATTCCTGTTGTTTGTTGACCATGTTGATAACGCGAGAGGGCGGCGCCGCGGCGAGCGCACCAAAGCGCGCGGAGGACGTCGGCGTTAACGATTTAGGAGACGGTGGGGCGGCGATGCGTGCGCTGAGGCACAGCCAGCCATGGGAGGCAGAAGCAGGCGGCCCCGCCGGCGTTGGTTTGGTTTTGGCGGCTGGATGAAGACAGGACTGAAGAAACACGACAGACTATAAAAGCAGCAGGAGTACTTAACAACCTTAACTGAAACCAGCAGGGGCACTTAACAACCAAAGCTGAAAGCAGTATGAGTACTTATACAGGTTCAACCGTACAAAGCACGCCTCGAACAGTGCTACTTTGCCTACAGTTAACCAAGGGTGAGGCCGCCAAGCCCCAGGACAAGGCCCAGGCACCACCCCGCGCATCCACAACCTTCTGAAAGCGGCTTCATCTTGCAACGTGGTCAATAAACAGGATATTCGCTTTAGAGCCATGAAAAAGCATGAACATAATCTTTTGTCCTATTCTCCAAGATGGACAAGCCTTCATTATTTGAGACCACCCATGAATAAGTATCTTTTCACCTCCAAGGGGAATTGAGTAGGTCGACATAAACATCATGTTGTGACCAAGCGCAAGTCTGACCCGACCATGGTCAGGCATCTATATAGGAACAATAGAACTCGGCAGTTCCTGTTTCAAGAAGATCACAACTGTAAAACTATGTATAAGCAATAGTTTATGAACAGCATATATAACAGAAAACAGCTCATACCAGAAGTTTCTCGACATAGTTGGACCTATTCAACGAGTGCAGAAGTGGCACACATATCCCACGTGGCCTTCCACCATTGAAACGCCCCACAAGGACCTCAAGATGATCAATAAAGTGTAGGAACTTGTGGATGTCGATCCAGTCAACTTCAGTGCCATTAGTAACAGCCGGGTTATTACAGAGTAACAAACGAGCAGACTGCTTAACTCTGAAAAAACCTACACGTGCCACCAATTATAAGAAAATATTAGTTAGAAGTAGCATCTTCGTGAGAGATTCGTTGCTACTTCTAAAGTTAAATTGTGATTTTAGACAGAATAGGTGGATTAAGAAGTAATCGAGGCAACAAGCAAGAACCAGATACAAAACTAACATGGATGAAAAATTGGAACGACGTCGGGGTGGAAGATCGCAGTGAAGATGAGACCAGGTTCTGCTATTTCCATCAACATTCGTGCGCCAACTTTCAATCCGTAACACTTGAGAAAGTTTATCCAAGTTCAGCCATAAAAAAGCAGCGATCTTCTTAGTTCATGAACCCAACTCGGAACTTATATCCATGGCTTGTCTTCACTGTGACCATTAAACTAGTGTATTTAGTTATGGCAAGGCCGAGCATCTTGAGTACATGTGTTCTGGCAGAGCAAATAATACACTGCAGGAAAAATAATATGAGAACACAGCATGTTCAAAAAAATCCCACCCTCCCAGATAGAAAAGAGGATTCTAGGAACATATTGTGCGCATTTCAAAATGCTGTGTTAGGATGAGAAGGAACAAGTGTGGCGTCTCGCCGAGGGCGCAGAAACCGCACTTTGGGCACTGCAAATGAAACACACTAGATTCAGTAGGAAGAAAAATGCATCAACGGCGGCGGCTGCCATCCTAGGATTACCTGCGACCAAGGGACTTGGATTTATCGGGGATGGATGAAGAATTCGTACCTGGTTCTCCATGAGAAAACCCTATGCAATCGCCGAGAGGGGGTTTTCTCTGAACAAGCAGACGAGGGAGATGGGGATTCAGGCCCAGTGAAATATTGCCGCTTCGTCCGTCCAGCTTACTGCTAAAGCTGGAAAGGGGGTTGTGATTTGACGGCTCATTGGGAATTACTGCGGCGCTACGACCGGGGTGTGTCTACCGTGAAGTTGTGAACTCTAATTTGTGCATATGGCACGTGGACCCCGTTGTCGGTTGCCCCACATATCAGCGAAAGGAAGTAGAAAGACATGAGTAACTAGTTACACATAAATATATTTTTTGACAGAGAGATACTCCCTTTGTAAAGAAATATACAAATCTTTTATATCACAGGCTCACCTTGCCGAGAAATATACTCCCTTTGCAACGCATGGGCATTATGGGGGTTTAGCTTTTTTTATGGGGGTTTAGCTAAGAATATAATACTCAGATAGGCTCACGGTTCTGGACTTTGAGCCGCAGGCCGACCCTGCATGTTTGGGGTCCCATGTGTTCTACCTCAGCGTTTTTCATATTGCAAGCGATCGGTACGGTGCTGGTTTTAGATGCTGTGATCGACTAGAGGGGGGTGAATAGGCAATTTTTATGAAAGTCTTCAAAACATGGAAGTTTCGAAGACAAACGATAGAAATAAACATATTACCATGCAGCGGAAGGTAGACTACACTAGGCAAACCATAGTCAAGTATTTAATGAAGTGAAAGCACAGTGACTAATAGCAGCTAGGCAGTAAAGATCAGGTAGGAAGATATTGTGAAGCCAATCAGAACAAGCAGTCACTCAGTGAAGACAAAAGATAAAGCAATCATACAATGACTTCACAAGGACCAACAGTAAGTAAAGGGAAGGGAATGATGAAACCAGTGAGCTTGGTGAAGACAAAGATTTGGTAGACCAGTTCCAACTGTTGTGACAGTTGTACGTCTGGTTAGGGCAGCTAGGTATTTAAACCTGAGGACACATAGTCCTGGACACCCAGTCCTGAACATGCAGCTCAGGACACCCAGTCCTCACCGTATTCCCCTTGAGGTAAGGTCACACAGACCTCGCCCAATCACTCTGGTAAGTCTTCAAGGTAGACTTCCAAACCTTCACAGACTTCGTTCACCGGCGATCCACAATGACTCTTGGATGCTCAGAACGCGACGCCTAACCGGCTGGAGGATTCACAGTCCTCAAGTGTAATAACTCTTCAGATCACACAGACAGGAAGACTTGAGTGATGCCTAACACTCTTTGGCTCTGGGTGTTTAGGGCTTTATCCTCGCAAGGAATTCTCTCTCAAAGGCATCGAGGTGGGTTGCTCTCAAACGACAAAAGTCGTACTCTAACTCTGAGCAGCCAACCGTTTATGGTTGTAGGGGTGGGTTATTTATAGCCAGTAGGCAACCTGACCTGATTTGTCCGAAATGACCCTTGGTCACTAAGGAACTGACAGGTGTTCCAACGGTCAGATTTCAAACACACACGGCAACTTTACTTGGACTACAAGCAAAGCTGACTTATCCAACTCTGGACAAGATTTTCTCTCATAGTCTTCACTCGAAGACATAGGATTTTGGTTAAGCATCACTTCAGTCATTCTGACTGGTTCTCTTGGACCCCACTTAACAGTACGGTGGTTCCTATGACTCAACAAAGAAGAAAAAGAACGACGAAAGAACTAAGTCTTCGCACTCCATAGTCTTCATGCGATGTCTTCTCTTGTCATAGTCTTCAATGTGAATGTCTTCACATACCACCTTTGTCTTCAATGTCTTCTTACATTTTTAGGGGTCATCTCTGGTAGGAAAACCGAATCAATGAGGGACTTCTACCTGTGTTATCCTGCAATTCTCACAAACACATTAGTCCCTCAACTAGGTTTGTTGTCAATACTCCAAAACCAACTAGGGGTGGCACTAGATGCACTTACACATCTGGCAAGGCACGTGCATTTGTTGGCAAGGAAATGGATTCAGAGGAGGAGTCCGCTTCTAAGGAGGCGGAGGTGGAGTCTGAGGAGGAGTCCGATTCTGGCGTTGCGAGTCTGGCTACAGCATACGTTGCCAAGTCCATCTTCAACACTGAAGACAATGACTCCGTCACCGACACCGATGCAATTGACAAGGACTACTCCGCTCCTACCTACCGCTTCATGGCACACGGTGCCAAGGTAAACACACGCACTACTCACTATGAAACATCTAGTGAAGATGACTCTGATTGTGGTTCCAAACCCAGCTACAAAACACTTGCTAAAATTGCAACTGAACAACAGAAAGCTATGGAACATATTCAAAAACTGTTAGACAAAAGCAATGACCTGTTAGACGCCGAAATGACTCGATCTCAGTCCTTAATTGAAGACATAAAAAATCTTCACGTTAAGTATGAGGAATTTGAAAGTCGTCATGAAACACTCAACAACTCATGAAAAGCTTTCCTATGATTATTTTCAAAGGAAGCAAGATCTTGAGAAATTGAGAGCGGCTCATGAAGATCTTCAAAAGGAAAACGAGTCACTTCGCGCCAAACAGATCAGTTTCGCTCAGGAAGGATTTGAACCACCATGTCTTAAATGTATTGAGCGTGACAACGCTACTTCTGTTGCTGGTTGTTCTACTGCTGCTACTATTGCAATATCTTCAACTGCTGATGTGCCAACTAACCCCTCTGCTGAGGATGCCACTGCTATTGCTGATGAGAATGCTAGGTTGAAGACATTGCTTGAAACAGGGATGTTCAAAAGCCTCAAAGGGCATCAGACACTATGTGATGTCCTTAAAAGGCAGATCCTGAACCGAAACCCTAGGAAAGAGGGTGTTGGGTTCGAAAGGAAAATGAATGATGATGGCTCTTACTGGAAACCTGAGCAGTACCCCAAAACCACATGGGTTGCTGCAAAGGGACCTTCAGTGGATCCATCCACCCTATCTGGCTTCACTTGTGCTAATCCCATTGTTATTGATGAATCCTTTGATGCAAACTATAAACTGTTTAAGAATCAGAAGGGTGAAGTATTTGCCAGGTATATTGGTACTAACTGCAGGAATGGACCGCCTATGACGAAGGTCTGGGTGCCGAAAAGGTGTTTGGAGAATCTTCCTGTGAATGTCATCATGACACCACAGGTAAAGAAGACAAACCCCAGACCACAGGCTTCATATGGTCCAAAGGCTTCATATAGACAGAGGACTCACCTGAGTCGCACTAATGCAAATGTTTTGCAGGGAAGCCATACTCAGGCCTATGAATATGAGCGTGTTTCATCAAACCGCCATGTTCATAAGACCAAGAACTATTCTGCTTATTCTTATGAGTACTATTATTCACCTGCCAGACTTTTTGCTAGGGCTCCAAAGCCAAAGTTCTCAGATGCTGCACTTAGACTCATTGCTTCGAAGCCACCCTTGAAGATGTGGGTGGCTAAGAAAGCTTAACTCTCTTTTGCAGGGAAAGGTCTCCAACCGAAAACCAAAATCGTCTGAAGCTATTGCTGGGGACCTTAAACATCTTGTAGGGTGCAAGATCAAATGCCCAAATGGTCTTATTATGTATTTTGTTCCTGAGTCGCTTGCTACTTGCCCTATCAGTCCTAACCTCGATCTAAGCTTTCATAATCCACTTGCCCGTCAAATGTTTTTGCTTCACAATTCTCTTCGTGAAGCCTATCCGCCTAACTGCACTGTAGGGTACAACACCAGCTGCTTCAGAATGGATTATTGATAGTGGGTGTACTAATCACATGACTAGCAAGCGAAGCCTTCTTATGGACTCAACCTTACGTCCATCTGACAAAAGTCACATCACATTTGCTGACACTGGTAAAAACAAGGTATTGGGTCTAGGTAGAGTTGCAATCTCAAAGGATCAACACATGGATAAAGTCATGCTTGTTGAATCCCTTGGTTTCAACTTAATGTCTGTCTCAATGCTTTGCGATTTAAACATGATTGTGATGTTTGGAAAATATCGTTGCCTTGTTCTAATGTAATCTGACAAGTCTGTAGTGTTTGAAGGGTATTGGAAAGATGATTTGTACATGGTAGATTTCTCAGCAGGACCACAACTTACCGTATGTCCTCTAGCAAAAGCTTCAGAATGCTGGCTCTGGCATCGGAGGCTAGGGCATGCTGGCATGAGGAACTTGCACACTCTTGCAAGAAATAAGCATGTCATAGGCATCAAGGGCGTCAAGTTCAAGAAGGATCACTTATGCGGTGCCTGTGAAGCAGGAAAGATGACAAGGGCCAAGCATCCCTCGAAGACAATCATGACAACGACTCAACCCTTCGAACTGCTCCACATGGACCTTTTCGGTCCCACTCATTACTCAACTCTTACTACTACTGCTTGTCTCTATGGTTTTGTCATTGTTGATGATTATTCAAGATATATTTGGGTGCATATAATCCTCTACAAGACTGAAGTGCAGGATGTCTTCAGACGCTTCGCCAATCGAGCCATGAACAACAATGGCGTCAAGATAAAGCACATCAGAAGTGACAATGGCACTGAATTCAAGAACACTGGGCTAGATACATATCTTGATACTTTGGGCATCACACATGAATTCTCATCTCTGTACACGCCACAGCAGAATGGCATCATCGAACGCAAGAACAGAACACTTATTGAGATGGCTCGGACGATGCTTGATGAATACAAGACTCTAAGAAAATTCTGGCCTGAATCCATTGATACTGCATGCCATATCATCAACCGTGTTTATCTTCACAAGCTTCTGAACAAGACATCCTATTAGCTCCTTACTGGCAAGAAGCCAAATGTCAGTTACTTCAGAGTATTTGGTGCCAGGTGCTGGATCAAGGATCCACATCACACTTCAAAATTTGCACCAAAAGCACATGAAGGTTTTATGCTTGGATATGGAAAGGATTCGCACTCCTACATAGTCTTCAACCTCTTTCACTATAAAGTGGTTGAAATTGTGGATGTGCGGTTCGATGAGACTAACGGCTCGCAAAGAGAGCACCTGCCAAATGTGCTAGATGAAGTTCCATCCAGTGAATCAATCAAACTTATGGGAACTGGAGAAATCATACCTTCTGAAGCTCAGCCTGAAGAGGAACTTATCATCTCCGCACTTGATCAACCTGAAGACAATGCTCAGCCTGAAGACAATCCTTCTAACGATGACAATGATCAGCAAGAGCAAAATCTTCGTCCTGTTCATCCTCGTGTTGCAAATGAAGTATAGATTGAGAGAATAATTGATAGCATCAATGCACCAGGTCCACTCACTCGTTCAAGGGCAACACAGCTAGCAAATTTCTGTGGGCACTTCGCATTTATCTCAATATCTGAACCCAAGAAAGTTGATGAAGCCTTCATGGAACCTGAATGGATTCAAGCTATGCAAGAAGAGCTTCAACAGTTTGAGCTGAATAATGTATGGGAACTGGTTAAGCGTCCTGATCCTCGCAAGCACAATATAATAGGCACCAAATGTATATATCGCAACAAGCAAGATGAGCATGGTCAAGTTGTCAGAAACAAAGCTCGTCTCGTTGCTCAAGGATACACTCAAGTTGAAGGGCTTGACTTCGATGAGACATTTGCTCCTATGGCTAGACTTGAAGCCATACGCATACTGCTGGCCTATGCAAATCATCATAACATTTTTCTGCATCAAATGGATGTGAAGAGCGCTTTTCTCAATGGAAAGATTGACGAAGAAGTGTATGTTGCACAACTGCCTGACTTTGAAGATCCAAAACATCCTGACATATGATGGTGTACAAGCTCAACAAGGCACTGTATGGCCTCAAACAAGCCCCTAGGGCTTCGTATGACACACTCAAAGACTTCCTGAAGAGCAAAGGCTTCAAACCTGGTTCCCTCGACCCCACTCTCTTCACGAAGACATATGATGGTGAACTGTTTGTGTGCCAAATATATGTGGATGACATTATCTTCGGCTGCACCAATCAGAAATACACTGACGAGTTTGGATATATGATGCAAGAGCAATATCAGATGTCCATGATGGGTGAGCTGAAGTTCTTCCTTGGTCTTCAAATACGTCAGCAATGCAACGACATCTTTATATCTCAAGAGAAATACCTCAAAGATTGCCTGAAGAAATTTGGAATGCAAGATTGCAAAGGCTACACGACGCCAATGCCAGCCAAACATCATCTGGGTCCCGACGACAATGGTAAAGAGTTCGATCAAAAGGTATACCGCTCCATGATTGGTTCCTTGCTTTATTTATGTGCATCTAGGACAGATATCATGCTTAGTGTTTGCATGTGTGCCCGGTTCCAAGCGGCACCAAAGGAATCGCATCACTTAGCTGTGAAGCGAATTCTCACATATTTGGCTCACATCCCAACACTAGGATTATGGTATCCAAAGGGCTCAGAGTTTGATCTAGTTGGATTCTCAGATGCTGATTATGCTGGTAACAAGATGGATCGCAAGTCTACATCAGGCACATGTCATTTTCTGGGACGATCACTTGTATGTTGGTCTTCAAAGAAGCAGAACTGTGTATCTCTCTCCACTGCTGAATCTGAATACATTGCTGCTGGATCTTGCTGCGCTCAGCTTCTATGGATGAAGCAAACACTCAAAGACTATGGCATTCACCTGAAGCAAGTACCACTCTACTGCGACAACGAAAGCGCCATCAAGATTGCCAACAACCCAGTTCAGCACTCGAAGACAAAGCACATTGAAATTCGTCATCACTTTCTCAGAGATCATGTTGTGAAGGAAGATATTGATATCATACACGTCAACACTGAAGAGCAATTGGCAGATATCTTCACCAAGCCCTTGGATGAGAAGAGGTTTTGCAAGTTACGGTGTGAGCTAAATATCTTGGAATCTTCAAATCTCCTGTGATCAGGCACACATCCTAACACTTATTGAAAGTGCGTTATATCGACTAGAGGGGGGGTGAATATGCGATTTTTATGAAAGTCTTCAAAACGTGGGAGTTATGAAGACAAACAGTGAAGATATGCCTATTACTATGCAGCGGAAGTTAGATTACACTAGGCAAGCCATGGTCAAGTATTCAATAGAGTGAAAGCACAATGACAAACAGCTGCAGTGTAATAAGGATCAGGTAGGAAGAAGTTATGAAGCCAAACAGATCATACATTCACGTTGTGAAGACAAAAGATAGAGCAAGCATGCAATGGCTTCACAATGAGTAATAGTAAGAAAAAGGAAGTGAAGATGAAACCAGTGACTCGTTGAAGACAATGATGTGTTGGACCAGTTCCAGTTGTTGTGACAACTGTACGTCTGGTTGGAGCGGCTAGGTATTTAAACCTTAGGACACACAGTCCCAGACACCCAGTCCTGAACACGCAGCTCAGGACACCAAGTCCTCACCGTATTCTGCTTGAGCTAAGGTCACATAGTCCTCGCCCAATCACTCTGGTAAGTCTTCAAGGTAGACTCCCAAACCTTCACAGACTTCGTTCACTGGCAATCCACAATGTCTCTTGGATGCTCTGAACGCGACGCCTAACCGTCTGGGGATGCACAGTCCTCAAGTGTAATAAGTCTTCAGATCACACAGACAAGAAGACTTAAGTGATGCCCAATGTTCTCTGGCTCTGGGTGGTTAGGGCTTTTCTCCTCGCTAGGAATTTTCTCTCAAAGGCTTCGAGGTGGGTTGCTCTCAAACGACAAAAGCCGTGCACTGAAATCTGAGCAGCCAACCGTTTATGGTTGTAGGGGGTGGGCTATTTATAGCCACTTGGCAACCCGACCTGATTTGTCCGAAATGACCCTGGGTCACTAAGGAATTGACACGTGTCTCAACGGTCAGATTTCAAACTCTCATGGCAACTTTACTTGTGCTGCAAGCAAAGCTGACTTGTCCGGCTCTGGACAAGATTCGCTCTCATTGTCTTCACTCGAAGACATAGGTTTTTGGTTTAGGCATCACTTCAGTCATTCTGACTGGTTCTCCTGGACCCCACTTAACAGTACGGTGGTTCCTATGACTCAACACAAAAGAAAAAGAACTATGAAAGATCTAAGTCTTCGAGCTCCATAGGCTTCATATCGTGTCTTCTTTTGTCATAGTCTTCAATGTGAATATCTTCATATACCACCTTTGACTTCAATGTCTTCATACATTTTTAGGGGTCATCTCTGGTAGTAAAATCGAATCAATGAGGGACTTCTACCTGTGTTATCCTGCAATTCTCACAAACACATTAGTCCCTCAACTAGGTTTGTCGTCAATACTCCAAAACCAACTAGGGGTGGCACTAGATGCACTTACAATCTCCCCCTTTTTGGTGATTGATGACAAACTAGTTGAAGTTTTCAACGGGGAATATAGACTGTGAAATTGTAAAGGATAAGGAATTGTCTTCATAAGTTGCAAGGGCTCCCCCTGAAGATGTGCATACAAGTTAATTTGCTTTTGGAATGCAAATGCACATGGCAGGTTGTACTTGTGGAGATCCACTTCAGCTTATGATGACAATCCACTATGCATGTGAAGATATATGAAGATAATGACATGCATAATGGAAAATGGACGTCTGCAGAATGAGATAAGTGCGGAATTTATCGTCGCACATGCGGAATTTATCTTCGCAAAACAGGGTGGCAAACAAGTAGCAGACGACCATCTGGTTTAAGTGCTACAACTCATAAGAACCAAATGTAAAGCAAGAGTTGTAAGCACGAAGCAAAATATAACAAAACATAAAGCACCCGCCCATATGGACCCGCTTGAAGACTATCAACCCATATGCTTCTCCCCCTTTTGTCAGCAAGGACCAAAAAGGTTTGAAGACATAGAGTGTCTACTCGTTCCCAGGAGCAGCAGGGTCGTTGGAGGTGTTTGGCGGTGCAGAAGAGCTTGGAGGTGCTGAAGCAGGTGGCGGTGAGGTAGCATCGTATTCTTCATCAATGATTCTGGCAGTGACTGTGGCAGCAGATGAGGAAAACTCAGAGTCTTCAAGTGATGGTGTGCTTCGCATCACAGCCCTTCTAGGAGGTGTGGTGTCAAACTTGAATCGCTCAGTGAAGCCATCCTCTTCAAGTTCAGCTTCAGTACACATCATTGATAGCCCTTTCCATGTACGATGACAGGTTTCATGAGTAACGAAAGCATTCTTGGTGGCAAGATTTCGAAGACGATTAACATCCACCAAGAGGCTTTTCATCTGACGCTTTAGCCAGTCATGATGCCTATCTTGTTTTTGATGAAGGGCCACAAGAAGCTCTCGGTCATTGAGAACACGAGCGCGCTTCTTGGGTCTTGAAGCAGTTGCACTATCAGTGGCTTCAGTTGAAGCAGGGTGTGGCGCACGTGTAGTGCCAGCCAAAGGATACACCCTGGAGATGGCTTCAACACCCTCATCGTTCTGAGTGAAGCTCTGGTGTTCTGCATTCTGAAGACTCAAAGGTTGCTTGGCAGGCTCAGGATATATAGCTTCAGCAGAGGTATCCACATCTGTCAAGAAAATCCGATGGTTGCGGGCTGAGGGCTGATATGAGATCGCAGAGTGAAGCTTGATCAGTCTCATTACCCAAGGAGCATAGTACTTTAAACCAAACAGATCTGAGCCTGATGCAACTAGTTGGCGTATGAAGAAATGCTGTGCGTTGAAGCATTTTCCATGAAGAATACAGAATATCAGAGTCTTCATTGCACCCTCGATCTTGGCATTTGGAGAGTGCCCTTTAATAGGCCAGAGAGTCCGCCGGATAATGTGATAGATGGTTCTGGGCAGGTACTCAAAGTCTTCAACAAAGAACTCTGTTGGATAAGGAGCATCGTGGGGCAGTGGCTTCATCATGGAGAGCATCTGACTCATATTTGGTTCAGGCCTCTAGAATATGCTCTCAAGAGCTTCAGTGTGTAGTGGACAGCCTTCCTCAAGAGTTCTCTAGGAGTGGGCAGGCCAGTGAGCTCAATGATATCGAATGCATTGGCTTCGTGATGGACATTGCCGGTCATCCACTCCAGGGCCCAAGTCTTCGGATCTCTGTTGTATCCTTTGATGTGTAGGGTGGCATAGAATTGCAACAGAAGCTCTTCATTCCAGTGCTCTTCATCAGTTATAAACTGCAGCAGACCCACTTGCTTGAAGCAATCCAGTGCTTCCTCTAAACAGGGCAGACCAGCAATAGCTTCAACATCAAGGCGCTTGTGCGGGAAGATGCGACCTTGGTTGTATAGGATGCATGAATAGTAGCTGCGCTGAGGATAGCTCCAGAACCTATCTGATGAAATCCTTTCCCTTGAATAGGGGTTCTTGGAGCTGTTGAAGAACGTATTGTCTGCCTTGAAGCTATTGATGTCAAAGCAGCCAGGTGCTGATGCGGGACCTGGGAACCTTGGCAGCCTTGGGACTGGCTTCTGGACATGAGGCCTGTGCTCAACATGGTAATCAAATTGAGGACCAGCAGCAGACTCAGGAACAGAAGTGTCTGGATCAGTAGCTTCGCTGTCTGTTGAAGCTTTTGGTGGGGAGGGCTCCACATGGGCTTCAGTGTTGGTTGTGGCAGCCTCAGCATTTTCAGCCTCCGCTTGACTAGCTGGAGGGTCGGTTACAAGCACGTTCTCCGGGAGAACTGCTTCTTGGTGGAGCATAGGAGTGGGCTCTTGTGGTGCTTCTTCTGCGGCTGATGCAGCCGGAATGTCTTCAGCATAGACTTGAGGCCTTGGACCTTTGCGAAGCCTGCGGAATGCAGACGATGCCTGTGGGGTTGGTGTGGGCTGGGCCTCATTGTCTTCTTCCTCTTGAGGGCGATCCGCCCATGACGCATCTTGTGCAATTGGCATCAGAGGACGACCAATGCTGATGAGTTCGCTTTGTTCATACTGAGGAAGGGCTGCATCATCTTGTACATTGTCCTGATGACCAATGTCTTCAGCAGCAATGGGGTCGGCTGCTGGTATGTCTTCAGCTTCAGGAGCCTCTATGGAAGCAGGCTCATGAACTGTCAGTTGTCGTTCTGCGTTGGGGTGAACCATAGAAATAGGTTCAACTATCAAGGGCTCTGTGGGAGCAGCCCGAGATTTCTTGATCTTTCGCTTCTTCTTGCTGGGGGCAGTAGGAGAGGCTTCAGAGCTTTTCCTCTTCCTGGCTTCAGCCTCAGCAGTTCTTATCTTCTTGAGCTCTGAAGCTGTTGACCGGCTCTTTGGCTTCGAGCCAGTCGTTGCAGTTGGGAAGACAATTGGAACTGCTTCTTGCCTAGGTGCCTCTGGTTCAGCCATAGCAGGCTTCTTCTTCTTCGCGGCCATCTTGGGGTCGATGCCAGGACGCCCAAGTGCCTTGCGCTTCTCAGCCTCATTGTAGGCTTGTACACATCTTTCAGCCAGAGACTTCATCCGCTCACATGAACCCTGAGCTTCTACATGCTTCTTCAAAAAAATTTCCTTTAGCTCATGCAACATGGTCTTGAAGCTATTCACTTCTTGCACGCTGAGCTTGGCCATATTCTTCTTGAACTGAGCCTTTTCATGATCAATTTTCTGCTTCAGTTCAACAATGCGCTGGGCAATTGCAAGTTCTGAAGCAAAAGCGCCTTGGAAGGCGACGCTGAGGCCAACGGGCAGCTGCAGATCTTCGAAGTTGATGTTTGGTGTGGCAAACAATTCGTCGATGAAGTTGTGGATGATGGCGACATCAAAGAGAGGCAAATTGTTGAAGATTTCAGCTTCTTCTTTGCTCTTGATGAGCTGCTCTAGAGCGTCATCTCCAAGATCTTCATCACTTGACAGATCAATGGCTTCGCTGCGCAGAATGGCAGCAGCTGTGAGCTCTTTGCCGGTGTGTGGCTGAGGCACCTTGGCCTTCTGGGGCTTGGAGACGCGGGATACGTCTTCAGACTGCACACTGTCTTCAAGAGGTGCAGTTGCCAATGGCTTCGCCCTTGAGATTTTTGGTGAAGGGGCCTGCTTTGAAGCTTTTGGCTTCTTCGACTGCTTTGGCTTCGGTACAGCAGGAGCTTCATCAGACTCAGAGTCAGCTGGAGGGTCATTTACGGCAGTCCCTTGGACTAAGATGCGGGTGATGAGGCCCTCAAGGTTGGCATACGGACCGATGATATTGGGTTCTGCGTCACGTGTGCCATCTGCCCTTGGTGCGGAGGGGCCAGGGTTGAAGTCTAACCCCAACTTCTTCTTGTTCTGCTTCGCTGATTATTGGGCAAACTGGAAGTTGCGCTTGAATAGATTGTCGTCACGACACCAGAGTAGTGACGACGGATGTGCATCATCAGGCTGTGGCCCACGAACCATGCATGGATAGAAGCTTTGGGCAATAGCTTCATCTCTGGACCTGGGTACAAGGTTCTTGTATAAGATGTCTCCCCACGGTCTTTTGATGGCACTTTTCTCAGCATACTCTTGGGTGGTGAAGCGGTATTTGAACCATTGTTCTGCCCAATAGCGTCGAATCCATTGGATTCGGGTCTTGCGCTGCCCATAATTCTCTTCAGGATCTGTTTTATACATTTCTGCCAGGTCTTCAGGCAGATCTTTGGAAGTTCCTTCACGTCGCTATCTGCCCCTCTTCCTTGCTGCTTCTTCTGAAGCCATAAACTTTAACTTGAAAGGCTTCAAAACTTTCAAAGGCTTTCTTTTGCTGGACCAACAGGAACTGGCTTCAGGAGAATTTATGTGATGCTGTAGGAATTCTGCAAATGAATGCAGACTATGAGAACCAAAGGATTCTCCCATGGACATGTACCTGTGACAGCATTAAGGTGCGAGGGAAGGGGAAGAGGTCATATGCATTCTCAGAAGGTTTTGAAGATTAATCAGTTTAGAAGACATTGACCTCATCGTGCGAAGACATTCACTCATAGATAAGAAGTTGGTTCCAGATTTGTACGAACCCACATATCAGTACAAGTGAGGAATCTAACTACTTCATGAAGCACAAGTGAATGTACTAAGCATGTTATGAGATGCAGATTGAGAGATCTAACTTGTGTGAAGAGAAACTTCTTATGGTAGAAAGTGACAGAACCATGAGATCAAAAGGGGCTGTAAAAAGAAGTTTTATTTACCACACTTGGAACTGCTAGACGGAGTGGGAGATGATGCCGAGCAGTTCAATCCTCCGTGCCCTAACTTGGCGACGGAAGACACCTACGGCGACGACGGAGAGGACGATGTCCGCAATCGGCGTGAAGACGGCGTCGGACAGGTTGTGGCAGCGAAGCGCTTCATCGCCGGCATCGTCGAGAGCTAGCGGTGGCACTAGGGTTCGTGCGAGGGTGGAAGAAGGAGATAATGACCGCGGTAAGTGTGAATTTATAGGCACAGGGGCGGCACTGTGCTATTACTCAGGTGCCCCTGGCGATTCGCATCTGAGGAACGCGTGGCCAGTTTGCGGAAGTTTGGGGTTTGTCCCACGTCCCACACACGCCTGGATTGTCGGGCGGTCGTTCCTGCTTCTCCGGATTTTATGTGGAGGAATGAGCATTGAAAACGGACTTTATGGTTGTCTCTATATCTTCTGCTGACAAGGACGCACTGAAGACATTCGACAGTTTCAATAGAATGCATATGACTTAGAGAGATAGAGTTTGAGATAGGAAGCATAGAGAAGTTTGGGGTCCGATCACATTCACTTAGATCAAAAGATTCAACACGAAGACATAGCTACAAGTGAATGCTGTAGAGGACAGAACACTAGCATATATATATATATCTGTAGTCAACATAGTGAAGATAATCATGAAAATATGTTGAGTTTGAAGCCAAATCAAATGTGAAGACATTGCAAGGTAACGCCATGAGTGAAACACTTCAAAATGGAACGTTTGGTGGTGGCGTTACCCACCGTATAGGAAGTATTAGACTCAGACACGTCGCACAATTATCGTGACGCTCCGAAGTCAAATTCCACATTAATGTATTCACACTTAGAATATATGTCTTCATTGATTGAAGATATACTTTACTTTGTGCGTTGCACTTCTAAGTCATCATATGCATAAGTGTTAGGATGTGTGCCTGATCACAGGACATTTGAGGATTCCAGGATATTTAGCTCACACCGTAACTTGCAAAACCTCTTCTCATCCAAGGGATTGGTGAAGATATCTGCCAATTGCTCTTCAGTGTTGACGTGTATGATATCAATGTCTTCCTTCACAACATGATCTCTGAGAAAGTGATGATGAATTTCAATGTGCTTTGTCTTCGAGTGCTGAACTGGGTTGTTGGCAATCTTGATGGCGCTTTCGTTGTCGTAGTAAAGTGGCACTGGCTTGAGATGAATGCCATAGTCCTTGAGTGTTTGCTTCATCCACAGAAGCTGAGCGCAGCAAGATCCAGCAGCAATGTATTCAGATTCAGCAGTGGAGAGAGATACACATTTCTGCTTCTTTGAAGACCAACATACAAGTGATCGTCTCAGAAAGTGACATGTGCCTGATGTAGACTTGCGGTCAACTTTGTCACCAGCATAATCAGCATCCGAGAATCCAACCAAATCAAACTCTGAGCCCTTTGGATACCATAATCCTAGAGTTGGGGTGTGAGCCAAATATCGAAGAATTCGCTTCACAGCTAAGTGATGCGACTCCTTTGGTGCCGCTTGAAATCGAGCACACATGCAAACACTAAGCATAATATCTGGCCTAGATGCACATAGATAAAGTAAAGAACCAATCATGGAGCAGTATACCTTTTGATCGAACTCTTTACCATTGTCTTCAGGACCCAGATGATGTTTGGCTGGCATTGGTGTTGTGAACCCCTTGCAGTCTTGCATACCGAACTTCTTCAGGCAATCTTTGAGATACTTCTCTTGAGATATGAAAATGCCATTGCATTGTTGTCGTATTTGAAGACCAAGGAAGAACTTCAGCTCCCCCATCATGGACATCTGATATTGCTCTTGCATCATATATCCAAACTCTTCACTGTACTTCTGATTTGTGCAGCCGAAGATAATGTCATCCACATATATTTGGCACACAAACAGTTCACCATCATATGTCTTCGTGAAAAGAGTGGGATCTAGGGAACCTGGTATGAAGCCTTTGCTCTTCAGGAAGTATTTGAGTGCGTCATACCAGGCCCTAGGGGCTTGTTTGAGGCCATACAGCGCCTTGTTGAGCTTGTATACCATGTCAGGATGTTTTGGATTTTCAAAGCCAGGCGGTTGTGCAACATACACTTCTTCTTCAATTTTGCCATTGAGAAAGGCACTCTTCATATCCATTTGATATAGAAGTATGTTATGATGATTTGCATAGGCCAGCAGTATGCGTATGGCTTCAAGCCTAGCCATAGGAGCAAATGTTTCATCAAAGTCAATGCCTTCCACTTGAGTATATCCTTGAGCAACGAGACGAGCTTTGTTTCTGACAACTTTACCATACTCATCTTGCTTGTTGCGGTATATCCATTTGGTGCCTATTATGTTGTGCTTCCGTGGATCAGGACGCTTAACCAGTTCCCATACATTATTCAGCTCAAACTGTTGAAGCTCTTCTTGCATAGCTTGAATCCATTCAGGTTCCATGAAGGCTTCTTCAACTTTCTTGGGTTCTGATATTGAGACGAATGCGAAGTGCCCACAGAAATTTGCTAGCTGAGTTGCCCTTGAACGAGTGAGTGGAGCAGGTGCATTGATGCTGTCAATTATTCTGTCAATCTGCACTTCATTGGTAACACGAGGATGTACAGGGCGAAGACTTTGCTCTTGCTGATCTGTGTTGTTGTTGGGAGGAATGTCTTCAGGCTGAGCATTGTCTTCATGTTGATCAGGTGCTGAGATGATAAGTTCTTTTTCAGGATGAGCTTCAGAAGGTATGATCTCTCCAGTTCCCATTAGCTTGATTGATTCACTAGCTGGAATTTCATCTAGCACATTTGGCAGTTGCTCTCTTTGTGAACCATTTGTCTCATCGAACCGCACATCCACTGTTTCAACCACTTTGTAATGAAAGAGATTGAAGACTCTGTAGGAGTGCGAATCCTTTCCATATCCAAGCATAAAACCCTCATGTGCTTTTGGTGCAAACTTTGAGATGTGGTGTGGGTCCTTGATCCAGCACTTTGCGCCAAATACTCTGAAGTAACTGACATTTGGCTTCTTGCCAGTTAGGAGTTCATAAGATGTCTTGTTCAGAAGCTTGTGAAGATAAACACGATTGATTGTATGGCATGCAGTGTCAATGGCTTCAGTCCAGAATTTTCTTGGAGTCTTGTATTCATCTAGCATCGTTCTGGCCATCTCAATGAGTGTTCTGTTCTTGCGTTCGACGACGCCATTCTGCTGTGGTGTGTACGGAGCTGAGAATTCATGTGTGATTCCCAAGGTATC
Organism: Triticum urartu; assembly: GCF_003073215.2. Taxonomy (NCBI): domain Eukaryota; kingdom Viridiplantae; phylum Streptophyta; class Magnoliopsida; order Poales; family Poaceae; genus Triticum; species Triticum urartu. Next base: position 28,778,166 of record NC_053026.1, read on the forward strand.
AAGATATGTATCAAGGCCAGTGTTCTTGAATTCAGTCCCATTGTCACTTCTGATGTGCTTTATCTTGGCGCCAAAATTGTTCATAGCACGATTGGCGAAGCATCTGAAGACATCCTGCACTTCAGTCTTGTAAAGGATTATGTGCACCCAAGTATATCTAGAGTAATCATCAACAATGACGAAGCCATAGAGGCAAGCAGTAGTAGTAAAAGTTGAGTAGTGAGTGGGACCAAAAAGATCCATGTGAAGCAGTTCGAAGGGTCGAGTAGTGGTCATGATTGTCTTCGAGGGATGTTTTACCCTCGTCATCTTCCCTACTTCACAGGCACCGCATAAGTGATCTTTCTTGAACTTGACGCCCTCGATGCCTATGACATGCTTCTTCTTCGCAAGGGTGTGGAGGTTCCTCATGCCAGCATGCCCAAGCCTCTGATGCCAAAGCCAGCATTCTGAAGCTTTTGCAAGAAGACATACTGCAAGTTGTGGCCCTGCTGAGAAATCTACCACATACAGATCATCTTTTCGATACCCTTCAAACACTAGAGACTTGTCAGATTCCATTAGTACAAGACAACGATATTTTCCAAACATTACGATCATGTTCAAATCGCAGAGCATTGAGACAGACATTAAGTTGAAGCCAAGGGATTCAACAAGCATGACTTTATCCATGTGTTGATCCTTTGAGATTGCAACTCTACCTAGACCCAATACCTTACTTTTACCAGTGTCAGCAAATGTGATGTGGCTCTTGTCGGATGGATGTAAGGTTGAGTCCATAAGAAGACTTCTTTTGCCAGTCATATGATTTATACACCCACTGTCAATAATCCATTCTGAAGACTTTGAAGACGCTGGTGTCGTACCCTACAGTGCAGTTAGGGGGATAGGCTTCACGAAGAGAATTGTGAAGCAAAAACATTTGACGAACCAGTGGGTTATGAAAACTTAGATCCAGATTAGGACTAATAGGGAGAGTAGCATGCGATTCAGGAACGAAGTACATAATGATGCCATTTGGGCATTTTATCTTGCGCCCTACAAGATTTTTAAGGTCCCCAGCAATAGCGTCAGAAGATTTTGGTTTTCTGCTGGAGACCTTTCCCTGCAAAAGAGAGTTAAGCCTTCTTAACCACCCACATCTTCAAGGGTGGCTTAGAAGCAATAAGTCTAAGTGCAGCATCTGAGAATTTTGGCTTTGAAGCCTTAGCAAACAGTCTTGCAGGTGGACAATAGTACTCATAAGAATAAGCAGAATAATTTTTGGTCATATGAACATGACGGTTTGATGAACCGCTCTCATATTCATATGCCTGAGTATGGTTTCCCTGCAAAACATTTGCGTTAGTGTGACTCAGGTGAGTCCTCTGTTTGTATGAAGCCTTTGGACCGTATGAAGCCTTTGGTCCGAGGTTTGTCTTCTTCAAGTGAGGTGTCATGAAGACATTCACAGGAAGATTTTCCAGACACTTTTTCGGAACCCATATCTTCTTCATAGGCGGTCCATTCCTGCAGTTAGTACCAATGTACCTGGCAAACACTTCACCATTCTGATTCTTAAACAGTTTATAGTTTGCATCAAAGGATTCATCAATAATAATGGGGTTAGCACAAGTGAAGCCAGATAAATTGGATGGATCTGCTGAAGGTTCCTTTGCAGCAACCCATGTGGTTTTGGGGTACTGCTCAGGTTTCCAGTAAGAGCCATCTGCATTTATTTTCCTTACGAACCCAACACCCTCTTTCCTAGGGTTTCGGTTCAGAATCTGCTTCTTGAGGACATCACATAATGTCTGATGTCCTTTAAGACTTCTGTACATCCCTGTTTCAAGCAATGTCTTCAACCTAGCATTCTCATCAGCAATAGCAGTGGTATCCTCAGCAGAGGGGTTAGTTACCACATCAACAGTTGAAGATATTGCAACAGCAGCAGCAGTGGAACATTCAGCAACAGAAGTAGCATTATCACGCTCAATGCATTTAAGACATGGTGGTTCAAATCCTTCCTGAGCGGAACTGATCTGTTCGGCGCGAAGTGACTCGTTTTCCTTTTGAAGATCTTCATGAGCCGCTCTCAATTTCTCAAGTTCTTGCTTCCTTTGAAGATAATCATAGGAAAGCTTTTCATGAGTTGTTGAGAGAGTATCAAGACGATCTTCAAGTTCCTGATACTTAACGTGAAGATTTTTTATGTCTTCAATTAAGGATTCAGATCGAGTCATTTCAGCACCCAACAGATCATCGCTTCTGTCTAACAGTTTTTGAATATGTTCCATGGCCTTTTGTTGTTCAGTTGCAATTTTAGCAAGTGTTTTGTAACTGGGTTTTGAATCACAATCAGAGTCATCGTCACTGGATGTTTGATAGCGAGTAGTGCGTGTGTTTACCTTGGCACCGCGTGCCATGAAGCAGTAGGTAGGAGTGGAGTCGTTCTTGTCATTTGCATCGGTGTCGGTGATGAAGTCATTGTCTTCAGTGTTGAAGATGGACTTGGCGACGTATGCTGTAGCCAGACTCGCAATGCCAGAATCAGACTCCTCCTCAGACTCCACCTCTACCTCCTCAGAAGCGGACTCTTCCTCTGAATCCATTTCCTTGCCAACAAATGCACGTGCCTTGCCAAATGAGCTCTTCTTGTGTGATGAAGACGTTGAGGAAGACTTGGAAGAAGACTTTGAGTATTTCTTCTTCTTCTTGTCGTCAGAATCATATTCCTTGCTCTTTTTCTTCCTTCTGTTCTCATTGTCCCACTGTGGACACTCAGAGATGAAGTGTCCGGTTTTGTTGCACTTGTGACATGTTTTCTTCTTGTAGTCATGAGCAGAAGCTTCATCATTCCTTGAGCTTGATCATGAAGATTTTCTGAAGCCTTTCTTTTTGGTGAATTTTGGAACTTCTTCACTAGCATTGCAAGTTCCCTTCCAATGTCTTCAGGATCATCAGAACTGCTGTCAGATTCTTCTTCAGATGAGGAAACAGCTTTTGCCTTCAAGGCATGAGTTCGCCCATAGTTTGGACCGTAGATATATCTTTTCTCAGAAAGCTGAAACTCATGTGTGTTGAGCCTCTCAAGTATGTCAGACGGATCGAGTGTCTTGAAATCAGGACGTTCTTGAATCATCAGGGCTAGGATGTCAAACGAACTATCAAGTGATCTCAGCAGCGTCTTGACGATTTCATGTTTGGTGATCTCAGTGGCGCCGAGGGCTTGAAGCTCATTTGTGATGTCAGTGAGCCGGTCAAATGTGTGCTGGACATTCTCATTGTCATTTCGCTTGAAGCGGTTGAAGTGGTTGTGAAGAACACTGATTCTCTGATCTCTCTGGGTTGAGATGCCTTCATTGACCTTGGAGAGCCAGTCCCAGACCAGCTTGGATGTCTTCAAGGCACTCACACGGCCATACTGTCCTTTTGTCAGATGACCACAGATGATATTTTTGGCAGTAGAGTCCAGTTGAGTGAACTTCTTGACATCAGCAGCAGTGACTCCTTCTCCAGCCTTGGGAACGCCATTCTCGACGACATACCATAGGTCGACGTCAATGGCTTCAAGATGCATGCGCATCTTATTCTTCCAGTAGGGATATTCAGTTCCATCGAAGACGGGGCACGCAGCGGAGACTTTGATTATCCCCGCAGTCGACATAGCTAAAACTCCAGGTGGTTAAACCGAATCACACAGAACAAGGGAGCACCTTGCTCTGATACCAATTGAAAGTGCGTTATATCGACTAGAGGGGGGGTGAATAGGCGATTTTTATGAAAGTCTTCAAAACGTGGGAGTTATGAAGACAAACAGTGAAGATATGCCTATTACTATGCAGCGGAAGTTAGATTACACTAGGCAAGCCATGGTCAAGTATTCAATAGAGTGAAAGCACAATGACAAACAGCTGTAGTGAAGATATGCCTATTACTATGCAGCGGAAGTTAGATTACACTAGGCAAGCCATGGTCAAGTATTCAATAGAGTGAAAGCACAATGACAAACAGCTGTAGTGAAGATATGCCTATTACTATGCAGCGGAAGTTAGATTACACTAGGCAAGCCATGGTCAAGTATTCAATAGAGTGAAAGCACAATGACAAACAGCTGTAGTGAAGATATGCCTATTACTATGCAGCGGAAGTTAGATTACACTAGGCAAGCCATGGTCAAGTATTCAACAGAGTGAAAGCACAGTGACAAATAGCTGTAGTGTAATAAGGATCAGGTAGGAAGATACTATGAAGCCAAACAGATCATACACTCACGTTGTGAAGACAAAAGATAGAACAGACACGCAAAGACTTCACAATGAGGGATCAGTAAGTAAAAGGAAGTGAAGATGAAACCAGTGACTCGTTGAAGACAATGATGTGTTGGACCAGTTCCAGTTGCTGTGACAACTGTACGTCTGGTTGGAGCGGCTAGGTATTTAAACCTTAGGACACACAGTCCCGGACACCCAGTCCTGAACACGCAGCTCAGGACACCAAGTCCTCACCGTATTCTCCTTGATCTAAGGTCACATATTCCTCGCCCAAATCACTCAGGTAAGTCTTCAAGGTAGACTCCCAAACCTTCACAGACTTCGTTCACTGGCAATCCACAATGTCTCTTGGATGCTCTGAACGCGACGCCTAACCGTCTGGGGATGCACAGTCCTCAAGTGTAATAAGTCTTCAGATCACACAGACAAGAAGACTTAAGTGATGCCCAATGTTCTCTGGCTCTGGGTGGTTAGGGCTTTATCCTCGCAAGGAATTTTCTCTCAAAGGCTTCGAGGTGGGTTGCTCTCAAACGACAAAAGCCGTGCACTGAAATCTGAGCAGCCAACCGTTTATGGTTGTAGGGGGTGGGCTATTTATAGCCACTTGGCAACCCGACCTGATTTGTCCGAAATGACCCTGGGTCACTAAGGAACTGACACGTGTCTCAACGGTCAGATTTCAAACTCTCATGGCAACTTTACTTGGCTACAAGCAAAGCTGACTTGTCCGGCTCTGGACAAGATTCACTCTCATTGTCTTCACTCGAAGACATAGGTTTTTGGTTTAGGCATCACTTCAGTCATTCTGACTGGTTCTCCTGGACCCCACTTAACAGTACGGTGGTTCCTATGACTCAACACAAAAGAAAAAGAACTACGAAAGATCTAAGTCTTCGAGCTCCATAGGCTTCATATCGTGTCTTCTTTTGTCATAGTCTTCAATGTGAATATCTTCATATACCACCTTTGACTTCAATGTCTTCATACATTTTTAGGGGTCATCTCTGGTAGTAAAACCGAATCAATGAGGGACTTCTACCTGTGTTATCCTGCAATTCTCACAAACACATTAGTCCCTCAACTAGGTTTGTCGTCAATACTCCAAAACCAACTAGGGGTGGCACTAGATGCACTTACACTTATGCATGTTGATGACTTAGATGTGCAACACACGAAGTAAAGTATATCTTCAATCAATGAAGACTTACATTCTGAGTGTGAATACATTAACGTGGAATTTGACTTCGGAGCGCCACGATAATTGTGCGCCGTGTCTGGGTCTAATACTTCCTATACGGTGGGTAACGCCACCACCAAATTCTTCTGTTTGAAGTGTTTTACCCATGGCGTTACATTTGCTATGTCTTCACATTTGGTTTGTCTTCAATTTCAACTTGTCTTCATGATTATCTTCACTATGTTGACTTGATTGTCTTCTGATATATACATACTAGTGTTCTGTCCTCTACAACATTCACTTATAGCTACGTCTTCCTTGTTAAATATTTTGAACTAAGTGAATGTGATTGGACCCTAATCTCTCTATGCTTTCTATCTCAAACTCTATCTGTCCAAATCATATGCATTCTATTGAAATTGTCGAATGTCTTCTCTGCGTCCTTGTCAGCAGAAGATACAGAGACAAACATTAAGTCCGTTTTCAATACTAATTCCTTCACCTGAAACCCGGAGAAGTGGGAACGACCACCCAACAATCCAGGCGTGCATGGGAACGTGGAACAACCTCCGATATGTTGCATGATAGCCACGTGTCCTTCAGATGTGAATCGCCAGGGGCACCTGTGTAATAACATTGTGCCGTCCCTATCCCTATAAATACACGCCTCACCACAGTCATTATCCCTTCTTCCACTCTCGCACAAACCCTAGCACCACCGCTAGCCCTCGACGACGCCGGCGAGGAAGCGCTTAGCTGTCGCGACCTCACCAACGCCGTCTTCACGCCGGCCGCGGACATCATCTTCTCCGTCGTCGGCGTAGGTGTCCTCCGTCGCCAAGTTAGGGCACGGACGATCGAACTGCTCGGCCTCCTCTCCCACTCCGTCTAGCAGTTCTTCTTGTGGTAAATAAAACTTCCTTTTTACGGCCCCTTTGATCCTATAGATTCATCACTTTCTACCACAAGCAGTTTCTGTTCACACAAGTTGGATCTATTTCATACTACATCTCATAATATGCCTAGTATGTTCACTTATGCTTCACAAAGTAGTTAGATTCCTCACTTGTACTTATTCGTGGATTCGTACAAATCTGGAACCAACTCTCTATTTATGAGTGAATGTCTTCGCACTATGAGGTCAATGTATTCTAAACTGATTTATCTTCAAAATCTTCTGAGAATGCATATGACCTCTTCCCCTTCCCTCGCACCTTAATGCTGCCACAGGTACATGTCCGTGGGAGAATCCCTTGGTTCTCATAGTCTGCATTCGTTTGCTGAATTCTTACAGCATCACATTAACTCTCCCGAAGCCAGTTCCTGTTTGACCAGAAAGCGGAAGCCTTTGAGGCCTTTAAACGTGTTGAAGCCCTTCAGTTTAAGCTTCATGGCACCAGAGAAACCTACAAGAAAGGGTGGCAGACAGCGTCGTGGCAACACCTCAAGAGATTTGCCTCCTGACATCTATGAGCTATACAAGACAGATCCAGAGGAGGACTACAATCAGCGAAAAACTCGAATCCAATGGATTCGAAGATATTGGGCAGAACAGTGGTTCAAGTACAGGTTCGTGACCCAGGAGTATGCTGAGAAGAATGCCATCAAACGACCATGGGGAGACATTCTATACAGAAATCTTCAACACAAGTCCAAAGCTGAAGCCATTGAACAAGGCTTCTATCCTTGCATGGTCCGTGGACCGCAGCTTGCGGATGCAGACCCATCTTCATTACTGTGGTGCCGCGATGATAATCTGTTCAAGCGCAACCTTCAGTTTGCCAGGAACTCGGCCAAAGAGAACAAGAAATGACGAGGCTTAGACTTCAATCCAGGCCCCTCTGCTCCTCGTGCCGATGGCACACGCGAAGCTGAACCCAATCTTGTTGGGCCCTTCTACAACCTGGAAGGTCTCATCACTCATATCATGGTTCAAGGGACAGCCGTGGATGAGCCTGCAGATGACGCTGAATCTGATGAAGCGCCTGCACCACCGAAGCCAAAGAAACTGAAGAAGCCTAAAGCTTCAAAGCCTGCTCCTGCACCAAAGGTCTTACAGGCGAAGCCTCTGGCCACTGCACCTCCTGAACACAGTGTGCAGTCTGAAGATTTGTCACGCATATCCAAGCCCTTGAGAGTGAAGATGCCCTTGCAACCCACCAGCCAAGAACTGACTGCTGCTGCTATTCTGCGTAACGACGCCATTGATCTGTCCAACGATGAAGATCTTGCAGATGACGCTCTTGAGCAACTAATCAAGAGCAAAGAAGAAGCAGAAATCTTCAATGATTTGCCTCTCTTTGACATAGCAATCCTTCACAACTTCATTGATGAGTGGTTTGAAACCCCCAATCTCAGCTTTGATGATCTGCAACTTTCAATTGGCCTCAGCGTCGCTTTCACTGGCGCTGCTTCTGAGCTAGCTCTAGCTCAGCGCATCGTTGAACTGAAGCAAAATATCGACTATGAGAAAGCTCAGTTCAAGCAGCACATGGCAAAGCTCAGCATGCAAGATGTCAAGAACTTCAAGATTATGCTGCACGAGCTCAAGGAAGCCTTTCTCAAGAAACGTGAAGAAGCTAAAGGTTCTCGTGAGCGCATGAAGAGTCTGGCTGACAAGTGCGTGCAAGCCTACAATGAAGCTGAAAAGCGCAAGGCTCTTGGGCGTCCTGACATCGATCCCAGGATGGCTGCAAAGAAGAAGAATAAGCCAGCTGTGGCCGAACCCAAAGCAACAAGGCAGGAAGCACATCCCATTGTCTTCCCAGCCAGTATGACGGGCTCGAAGCCTAAGGTCCCCATAGTGGCTTTAGAATTAAAGAAGACAAGGGCTGCCGAGGCTAAAGCCAGAAAGAGGAAACATCCTGAAGCTTCTGATGTCGCTCCCTCCAAGAATAAGCGCAAAACCAAGAAAGATCGGGCTGCTCCCACAGAGCCCCTTATTGTTGACCCCATCTCGGTTGCTCGTCCTGCCTCTTCGCATCAAGAACGACGGATGGTAATTCATGAGCCTGCTTCCACAGAGGCTCCTGAAGCTGAAGACATTCCAACAGTTGACCCCACCGCTGCTGAAGACATTGGTTACCATGACAATGTTGAAGATGATGAAGTCCTTCCTCAGATCGAGCACCAATTGGTATCATCGTTTGTGCTTACGCACAGCGAACTCATCAGCATTGGTCATCCTCTGACGCCAACTGCTCAGGATGCATCATGGGCTGATCACCCACAGAGACAAGACACTCCAAGCTCACCCCAACCGCAAGCTACCCCAATAGTGCAAGATGATGATGACTTTGTGGCCCAGCACACTCCATCTCCACAAGCGTCGCCCGCATTACGCAGGCTTCGCAAAGGACCAAGGCCCCAAGTCACTCCCACAATGCACGTGTCTGAATCCGAAGCCAAAATGGCTGAAGATGTTCCGGCTGCATCAGCCGATGAAGAAGAAGATGAAGAATAAGCCCCAAGAGTTTCAAGAGTTGCTACACCCCCATCTCACCAAGATGTTGTTCTTGAGGAGAACGTGATCGACCCTCCAGCTTCTGAAGTGGAGATTAACAACCCTGAAGTAACCACCAACATCACTGCTGACGTCAATGACGTTGTCATGGTTGACGCCAATACGGCGCCGGAAGCCAATGAGGCGCCAGAAGCCAATGAGGTACCAAAAGTCAATGCTGCAACACCTGAAGTCAATGTTGCAGCACCTGAGGTCCAAGTACCTGAAGCACATGTGGCCCCTGAAGCCCATGAAGACAATGCCAATGCCCCGGTTCCCCCTCCAAGACCTCACACAATGGAGCTGGCATTTGATCATGGTCAGCCAGTTATGGTTCGATGGCCCATTCTGACTCCTAAGCCTGCTGCTGGTCCACAATTTGAGTACCACATCGAGCACAGGCCTCAAGTTCAAAAGCCCAAGCCAAGACTTCCACGATTCCCAGGCACTGGCACTTCACCTGGGGTCTTCAACGCAAATGGCTTCGTGGCACATAATACCTTCTTCAACAGCTCCAAGAACACCTATACAAGACCGCGCATTTCCTCAGATCGGTTCTGGAGCTATCAGCAACGCAGCTACTATTCATGTGTCCTATACAATCAAGGGCGCATATTTCCACATATGCGCCTCGACTCTGAAGCTATAGCTGGTCTGCCCTGCCTCGAAGAAGCATTGGACTATTTCTGAGACGCTGGTCTGTTGCAGTTCGTCACTGACAAGGAGCACTAGAACGAAGAATTGCTGCTTCAATTCTATGCCACTCTTCATATTCGAGGCTACAACAGGGATCCGGAGACTTGGGTCCTTGAGTGGATGACAGGCAATGTCCATCATGAAGCTAAAGCTCTTGATATCATTGAGCTCACAGGCCTGCACACTCCTGGTGAATACTATGAACTAGGTTGTCAACAACATCAAAATGCCTTGGAAAGCATCTTTTAGAAGCCAGAACCCAACATGAGTCAAATGCTGAGCATGATGAAGCCTCTGCCTCATGATGTTGAATACCCATCTGAGTTCTTTGTTGAAGACCTAGAGTACCTGCCTCGCACCATTTACCACATCATCAGGAAGACTCTATGGCCTGTCAAAGGACACTCATCTACAGCGAAGCTTGAAGGAGCAATGAAGACTTTGGTTTTCTATATCTTCAATGGCATCAGCTTCAATGCTCAAGACTTCTTCATCAGGCAGTTGGCTGCGTCTGGCTCTGACATCTTTGGGTTGAAATTCTATGCTCCATGGGTCATGCGTCTGATCAAGCGTCACTCAGCCTTCAACTATCAGCCGTCTGCGCGCAATCATCTTATATTCTTGCCTGAGGTTGATCTGTCAGTTGAAGCCATTTACCCAGAGCCTGCTAAGGATCCCATTTATCTTCACAATGCTGATCACCAAAGCTTCACCCAGCCCATTGAAGGAATTCCAGCAGTGTCTCGTGTTTATCCCCTTGCTGGAAACACACATGCCCCTCGTGCTCAAACTGATGCCACTGGTACCACCATTGCACAAAGGCCTCGACGACGATCTCGTGTCCTAAATGACCGAGAGCTTCTAGTCGCGCTGCATCAGAAACAGGACAAACATCACGACTGGCTTAAGCGTCAGATGCAAAGCCTCTTGGCGGATGTCAACCGCATTCGCAATCTTGCCAGCAAGAATGCCTTTGTCACTCATGAAACCTGTCGGAGGTCGTGGAAGAGTTTGACCCTACTTAGTGCTGAAGCTGATCTGCATGACGATGGCTTCACCGAACGCTTCAAGTTTGACTCAACTCCTCCCAAAAATGATCACTTGCGTCGGACTCCCTCACTTGAAGACTCTGAATACTCGTCCTCAGCTGCGACCGTAAATGCCAGAGTCATCGATGACCAAGATGATGCAACTTCACCTCCTCCAACTTTAGTGCGTGTCGACACTGCACCAAGTTCCTCTGCACCACCGGATCTCAACGACGACCCTGCTGCCTCGCCTGCACCTCATGGGAACGAGTAGGCGCTCTATGTCTTCAAACCTTTATGGTCCTCACTGACAAAAGGGGAGAAGCATATGAGTTGATAGTCTTCAAGCGGGTCCATATGGGTGGTTAATTTACTTTTTGCTACTTTTGCCAAGTGCTTACAACTCTCGTTTTCGATACATTTGGTTCTTTGAGTTGTAACACTTAAACTCGATGGTCGTCTGCTACTTATTTGCTATTCTGTGATGCGATGATAAATTCCGCATGTGCGACGATAAATTCCGCACTTAGATCATTTTGCAGACATCCATTTTTCATTATGCAAGTCATTATCTTCGTTACATCATATCTTGCATAATGACTTGTCATCATAAGTTGAAGAGGATCTCCACAAGTACAACCTGCCATGTGCATTTGCATTCCAAAAGCAAATTACTTATATGCACATCTTCAGGGGGAGCCCTTGCAACTTATGAAGATAATAACCTATCCTTTACAATTTCACATATTTTATTCCCCGTTGAAAACTTCAACCAGTTTGTCATCAATCAGCAAAAAGGGGGAGATTGTAAGTGCATCTAGTGCCACCCCTAGTTGGTTTTGGAGTATTGACGACAAACCTAGTTGAGGGACTAATGTGTTTGTGAGAATTGCAGGATAACACAGGTAGAAGTCCCTCATTGATTCGGTTTTCCTACCAGAGATGATCCCTAAAAATGAATGAAGACATTGAAGTCCAAGGTGGTATGTGAAGACATTCACATTGAAGACTATGACAAGAGAAGACATCGCATGAAGACTATGGAGCGCGAAGACTTAGTTGTTTCGTCGTTCTTTTTCTTCTTTGTTGAGTCATAGGAACCACCGTACTGTTAAGTGGGGTCCATGTGAACCAGTCAGAATGACTGAAGTGATGCTTAACCAAAATCCTATGTCTTCGAGTGAAGACTATGAGAGCAAATCTTGTCCAGAGATGGATAAGTCAGCTTTGCTTGTAGCCCAAGTAAAGTTTCCGTGTGTGTTTGAAATCTGACCGTTGGAACACGTGTCAGTTCCTTAGTGACCAAGGGTCATTTCGGAAAAATCAGGTTGGGTTGCCTAGTGGCTATAAATATCCCACCCCCTACAACCATAAACGGTTGGCTGCTCAGAGTTAGTGCATGGCTTTTGTCGTTTGAGAGAAACCCACCTCGAAGCCTTTGAGAGAGAATTCCTTGCGAGGATAAATCCCTAAACACCCAGTGCCAAAGAGTGTTAGACATCACTTAAGTCTTCCTGTCTGTGTGATCTGAAGACTTATTACACTTGAGGACTGTGAATCCTCCAGCCGGTTGGGCATCATGTTCTGAGTATCCAAGAGTCATTGTGGATCGCCGGTGAACGAAGTCTGTGAAGGTTTGGAAGTCTATCTTGAAGACTTACCAGAGTGATTGGGCGAGGACTGAGTGTCCTTAGCTCAAGGGGAATAAGGTGAAGACGAGGTCTTCTGAGTTGAATCTCAGCCTCCCTAACCAGACGTACAGTTGTCACAGCAACTGGAACTGGTCCAACAAATCATTGTCTTCAACGAGTCACTGGTTTCATCCTTCCCTTCCCTTTACTTACTGTTGGTCCTTGTGAAGTCATTATATGATTGCTTTATCTTTTTTCTTCACTGAGTGACTGCTTGTTTTGATTGGCTTCACAATATCTTACCACCTGATCTTTACTGCCTAGCTGCTATTAGTCATTGTGCTTTCACTCCATTGAATACTTGACTATGGTTTGCCTAGTGTAGTCTACCTTCCGCTGCATGGTAATAGGTTTATTTCTATTGTTTGTCTTCGAAACTTCCATGTTTTGAAGACTTCCATAAAAATCGCCTATTCACCCCCCCTCTAGTCGATCACTAGCACTTTCAGGATCCAGTTTTTTTCTTCATTTCTTTTAAACGCGAGAAGGACTAATTGTGGTGTTTTTGTTAAACCAAACAGCAGTTCATCATAGGGATTCAACTTGTACTCAGACAACAGACTGATCCAATTTTTTCCAGTAATATAAGTGATGGGCAATGCCTTCGTTAATGACACGACATAAGAAGTGAGACCTGCAAAAATAGCCATCGTAGAGCAAACCAAACGGTTTATTCTGTGATGAATGTCACATGGCAAAACCTGCATCGTAAAATTGCAGGAAAAGAAAGAAAACATGACATTAAATCAATAAGATTTAGACAGTAAATCAGACACGAGTGAATCCTTACCAGGAAATCACTATGTTGAAGTACTAAACAGAAGATTGATCGTCCAACTACGCGTGGCATGTAGGGGCCCTGCCTACTCCCACAAGCAGAACAGTCCAAAGGTCATGACAAATCGTATGGACCGAACATCCATGGGACTGGAAATACTGGTGGGTGCGATAAACCCTGCAATGCATACAGATATTGGAGTGTAACCATAATTGATAAACCGTCCTCACAAAAAATATGATCTGGATACTTCAAAATATACAGACTGAATTGAGTGGATAAACATTAACATAGACCGTTCTCAGGACTGACCACACACCAAAAGCGGCAGTACTAACAAACAATATAGGGTTCACAAACACAAATCAAGTACTGGACAATAGTACTTACTACAGACAAGCAAAGTTGCACTAACTAAACTCTGCAGACTATTTCTTGCCACCGACCTACGGGATGAACCCCGCATAACTGACTAGGCCATGGACTTCGTGTGAGATGTCTACATGCACCATCACCATCTTGTCAACCTTGGAGAACCTAACAGAGTGGTCTTTCCACTCATAAACATGATGATGAAGACATGCCGCATAAGATTTGTTGGGAAGCTTTACAAGAACCACACCCTTCGTAATCGAAGGCACAGCCAGGAAATTGTTGTGGTCAAGTATAGCCTCGAGAACACGCCTGACAACAATGCTACAGGAAAACACTAGTTCAAGACACATGGCGACAAGGACACATCAGCTGGATAGTTCAGCAGTAGAACTCATCATCAAGTCTTCCAGTTCACACGGCATGACTTTGAGAACTTCATCTCCACCGCGGACCTGGTTCTAATTCAAACAGAAACCATATTTTATTACTACCTCTGTTCAGAAATATAAGATGATTTTCGATATTATACTCCATATATGACTACATATACGCATAGAAATGAGTGAACAAAGACACTAGAACATGTCTTCAAAGGCATGAGAGCAGAGGGATTACATGCAATATCCATAACACAAGTTACCAGGGCAAATATACCCTCTTAAAAGGTAGCATTGATGTTCATAAAGTACTCCCTCCGTCCCAAAATTCTTGTCTTTGATTTGTCTAGATACGGATGTATCAAGTCACATTTTAGTATTAGATACATCCGTATCTAGACAAATCTAAGACAAGAAATGTAGGACAGAGGGAGTAGTTGAAAGTAATCTATAAGAAATCAGTGTCAACCTCTCGCATGTTTTGGTCAAAAAAGGAATTTAGAACCGTCATTTGGCACACTAAAATCACATGCAAGATCACCCAGAAAGTTGTACTACCAGTACTAGTACCGCGTGTTAGATGAAAAAACACGATCAAGATCGAGAAAAAGATCGTCAACAAGACACATTACCTGGACTTGCTTAATGAGGGATCCCGGAGAGGGGGGATTGGACAGGGCAATGGCTTTGTGCTTGTCTGCCGTAGTCTCGGCGGGGTGCTTGCGCTTCTTCGTACCATGAGCCTCGACGGTTTTGGCCAGAGCCATAGACATCACGTCGGCCGGTGCTCCGGCGTCCATCCAAGAGAGGAAGCTGAGAGAGAAGAGTGAAAGGAGGAACGAGATGAGGGAGAAGCGAAGCAAGTGGGGGTTTTCTTAAAGAGAGGAAGCTGAGAGAGAAGAGTGAAATTATGGTTGCTTCGTCCGTCCAACTTACTGCTGGAAATGAGGGGGTTTTGTGATTTGACAGCTCATTGGGCATTACTGCAGCGGTTCGATCAGGGTAGTCTACCATCACTCTACTATGGAGTAATTTAGTGCATGGCTGGTGGACCCAGGTCCTGGCTGTCCCACACGTCGGCGAAAGTGAGTAATTTAGTGCATGGCTGGAGGAGGATCCGCACGGTAGAGCGTGTCCACTGTTTTTCTGAAGAAAAAAAATGATTACACCAAGCGTTTCCACTCTTACGACGGAGGAGTGCGAAACACGGCGGCCACTTGAACATACACAGTGCTCCTACTACTAGGCATGTGCAGTGGTTCACACGTCAGTACTACACAATCTTGTTGCTAGTGTAGTAAGATATGACGATAACAAATGATGTTGTGCGCATGTCAACTGCTCCTATATGTAACATAGTACCGCTTTTTTGACTGTCAGGTCGAGAATGAACGGTGAGATCAATGTTAACAGAACTAGGTCCACAGCGCACAGAGAGTACGGTGCTACAGTACTCCACGAAACATGAACCATATGAAGCACGAATAGTGTTAGGTAGGGTGTATGAAGGGTGCACGGGATGGGAGCAAAAGTTCCCTTCTCGACCCACTTTTGGGTGTTTGGCAGAGTGCATGAAGGGTGCATGAGTCCACACTAGTAGGTTGACAAAAATACACGAAGAGGAAACAACTATATTGAGATGAGAATGCAACCAAACACACCCACACGCTTTGTGCTACAGTGACTGATCTGCACCGTCTGAGTTTGATCCAATGGTCATGTTGCACCGAGACATGGACATGACCATGCAGAGGGTGCCTAAACACCACCGAAGTCCCTCTGCTTCTCGAGGCGCACGACGTTGGTGATGCAGGGTGCAACCGCCCGTAGAGCCCGCTCTCGGTCGATGGGAGCCAGCTCGTCAAAGACGGCGTCCAATGGCACGAATGGATTCCGGTGACGGAGCCCTGAAAGGATTCGCCCGGCAACGGCGACGGCAACCTGCAACCCCTCCTTGTCCAGCTCAGCCCCCACCATCGCGCAGAGACGTCTCAGCTCCTCGGAGATATAGGTGAAGAAGGAGACCAGGTCAGGAAGCCGCAGCTCGTTAAAGTCGACCAGGTGGTCGAACGGGTTTAGCCCGACGGCCGGCATCGTCGCGCTGGCACGACGGTAGGCATCGCGCAGCCGCAACACGTGTGTGGCAACTTGGTTCACCAAGTGGCTGAGGCGATCCTGGACCTCGTCACGATCGGCCCGCTCACGCTCCAGCCGGCTCCCCTGACGGCCTATCATATCTCCCGCTTTCTGCAGCAACGCCGCTGACGCCTCGAGCATCTTTGTGGTGGACGCCTGCCGCTTTTGAAGCTCCGTGAACTCCCGCACATAACGGAGGAGCATGGCACTCCTCTCCTCCTTGAGCTCACGGAGCTCCACGTCCTTGGCCCTGAGCTTCGCATCCTTGGCATGGAGCTCCTGTGTCAGGCGCCTCACCTCGGACTCCGTGATCTGCTGTGCCGCCATGGCACCAGGTACATGCGATGGGGAGAGGAAGCAAAGGGGGCGAAATGGCTGAAAGGCAATGCAATCTACGGGAAGGCGGAGGGAGCGGGGAATCTTTTGGTTTTCACCACGGTAAAACACCAGTCGACGACTTCTCACATCAGGGAGCAGTGGGTTTTTATAGGCGGAGTTATCATGACTAACTGCTGCCGCGCCTGCTCCCGTCAATCAAAAAATTAAAAATCCTGCCGCGCCTGCTCCCGTCAATCAAAAAATTAAAAATCCTGCCGCACCCAAACACCAGAGCAACGCCGCAGTGGATATTTAAATTTACATGCCGGCAAGTAGATAAAAAATGGGGTGAAAAAACAAATGTGGCGGCGGCCTAGCTAATCAGTCGAACTAGCCCAACTAGCTAGCCACCGTGCTTCACTGATGTACTCGGCCAGAAAGGTGGTCTTTCGTGATTTGACGACTCATTTAGTTGCTTCGGCGCTACGACCGAGGAGGACCCAGAAAATGCGTGGTAGGGCGTCCCACGTCAGGAAGAATATATGCGTGCACCACCTGGGAGGACCCTGAAACCGCATGGTAGGGTGTGCCACGTCTCGGCATGGAGGAAAAATGTGTGTGTAAAAATATACTGTATCAGACATAGTACCTATGGTTCGACCTCGGGACCCAGCCAGTTGGTCGAAAACACCCCACTAGCCACACAGCTTCATCATGCAAACATGGCACAGAGGATAGATGTGGTTAGCTCCATCTCGACCAGCCATAGCGTCTCTTGTTCTAGGCGATTCTTCTATTTTCCAAGTTTTTTTTAGTTGTAATAACACCACGGCAAGCTAGCGCCGCTCTTCGTGTGTGCCCGTGCAAAGGTTAGACGATGGAGAGAAGAGAGATTGAGATCGCAGACCTGGGACCCACCAATAAGTGAGACAACAGTCATGCACGTGTTGACGAGGCACTCCCTCCACTCTACTCAACGCAAGTACTGTATAAAATCAAGTTATGGGACAAAGCCAACAACCGTTCGTTTTTTCAGGCTATCGACTTATGCATTGTAGTCCAGGTTGCCAGTTCGAATCTCGTCTTTCAGATTTGTTAGTTTTAGGTCCAAATTTGATTAATGACAAGTGGGACCCCCGTGTATTGTTCCGATATGTCAGTGTAGGATGGTTTTTTTTTGAACAAACACTTTGCGCGGTTAGACAAGTAACGGCACGAGTTACACGTATTTTGCAAGTTTATGAACAAAAATGACAGTGGCATAGAATATCACATCCACCCCGCAGCTTAGATACTATGGTGATACGAGTTTTTACACCGTCGGAAGTGAGATCCAATGGCTTGGGAGTAGTCTTTGTAATTATGTGCAATTCCAAACTCTCCAAAGGTTTTTTTGCAAATAAAACATTCAGGCCTCGTTTGTGCCGCTGCATCTTCGATCCAACGGCTCCCCGGTGCTCATATTAGGTGCTCCCCGTAGCTTAATTACCCGCTATGGTGATATGAGCATCTAGGTCGTATGATTAGTGATCAGATGGCACATGCGTAGTACTTGTACTTTCTACGCATTTCCCAAACTCTATCAGCCGTATATTGAAAAAACATTCAAACCTCCTACTGTGGGCCGTTAGATCTCAGTGAACTCGTATCACCATAGAATCTACGGTGCAGGAGCACCTCATACTCTCCCGTGCGAGAAAACATAAGCTGCTACCGCAGCTTGGATGCTACGGTGATACGAGCTTGGAGGTCGTTTGATCTGAGATCCAATGGCATATGAGCAGTCTTTGTGCTTGTAAGCAGTGGCCGAACTCTTTTGGGGCTTTTCTGCAAAAAACCATTCAAACCACCGAAGAGGTGTTGGGTCACAAATCCAACGCCTCCGAAGAGCTTGTATCACCAAAGCATCTAAGGTGTGGTAGCACATGATATTCTTACATACAGGAGAATATGATGTCCTCCTTCATCTTAGATGCTACGGTGATACGAGCTTTGAGGTCGTTGGATATGGGATCAAAGGGCATCTAAGTAGTTTTTGTACAAATTGTGTGCAATTCTCAAACTCATCAAGGTTTCCTGCAAAAATATTAATACACATCATGTGAGCTGTTATATCTCAGATCTACAAGCTCCAAGCAACTCGTATCGGCATATAGCATCTAAGGTATGGGGGCACATGATATTCTCCCGGGAAGGAGGGGTGGGGGTGCATAACCAATCGGTGGTTGGGAGGGTGGGGACAAATATAATCTAAACAACCCTAAACAGAGCTCCACAATTTTATCTAAGGTCGATGGGTTGACCCCCGACAATCATAGCTCCGCCTAAACACAACATTTGCATGTACTGTAGTACTAGACTTAATATTCATGTTTCAGTTTCATGGTCATTTTAAATATTGAACTGAGGACCATGGATGTCTTACATTTTAATCCCTTCGTTCCTAAATATTAGTCTTTTTAGAGGCTTCAAATGGACTGGCACATTCAGATGTATATAGACATATTTTAGAGTCTAGATTCACTCATTTTGCTCCGTATGTAGTCACTTGTTGAACTCTCTAAAAGACTAATATTTAGGAATAGAAGGAGTATTTTTGAATTCGTGTCATACATGCATGGTTTGGAAAAATAGATGCACTATACTTATTGGATTGTTGTTGTGTTCGTGCGTGTGTGTCTCTCTGTGTGTGTGGTCATATGCTTGATACATACAAAGTTTTCTCACCTCCATATTATTCATCTTTTAAATTTGAATTTGCATTGGAAAACTTACTAGGGATACCATGAAATGTGAAATCCACGTTGAGATCACTATATCACAAACTCACTCTAATTCAACAACTCGTCATAAATCAATTACCACGTTGAGATTAGTATTTGCAAGGAAAATACGGGTATTGCAATACACAT